>NC_080717.1:1882500-1960000 GCF_019097595.1 Hemibagrus wyckioides | reverse complement strand
TCTCCACCTCTCCTCCTCCCCTCCACCTCCTCTGCCCCTCCTCTCCACACCTCCACCTCTCCTCCTCTCCTCCTCTCCACCCCTCCACCCCTCCTCCTCTTCCTCTCCACACCTCCTCCTCTCCACCTCTCCACACCTCCACCTCTCCACCCCTTTCTCTCTCTCTCCCTCTCTCTCTCTGTTAAACAGACAGCTTGTTGTAGTTGTCCAAACTTTAGGTGTAATTCCAGAGAATAAACTAACCACGCTGGCTGTTGCATCATCTCTCCTTCAGTTCAGCCTGATGGAGAAAATTTTCTTGTTTTTTTTCCAGGCAGAAATGGAGCAGAAGTGAGAGCAGGAGAAGTATGAACTCCTTCCAGCCATCGCAGCTTGACACTAAGCGTGGCATGTTAGTGAAAAAAATAAATAATATATACCTATAACTGTCGCCTTTTTATATTTGTCTTGTAAATTGCTCTCGCCGCTTGCTCTCGGCTGCGGGGGAAAAGTGTTTTGTTAAAGTTTGTGAGGTTGAAAAATAAAACTATTCTAATCCTCAGAGATGGAGAACTTTAGGAAAGTCGTGCAGTTCTTTAAAGTGAGAAGATAAGGAAATACATTTTCTGTCAGTTCTGCTCGAGTCAGTCGGGATGTGATGAGTTCAAATCTCACAGCCACAAAAACCTGGGATTTGTCCTCAATCCTGAATCAAAATATTGTCAGAATGGATATCTGTCAAATTTTTATCATCACTGATGAAAAAAGATTCCACCAATAGCAGTGTTAGCATGCTAACCATCTGAAAAAAGCAGTTAGCGTTCTCTCTTGCATGCTCGCCGCTTTTTACATTTCATATCTAGCTAAATAATTAGCATAACGTGCTCCAAACTCAGTGCTAACTCCAAGCCTGCAGAGACAAATATCATAGCTAGCATTATGCTAATCTGTGTCTTAGCCTACAATTGTGTTATTAGATTATCTTCATGTTGTTCCACAGTTCCTCTTCTGCTTGTCTTCATTGTGAAAGTTTTCAAGAATTTGATTTAGCATAAAATTGGTTCGAATTCTGTCTGGTTTGAAGACACTGAGCTCTTCTCTGGTTCCCGCAGAGGAACGACCGAAGAACACTGGATGTAAAGAAATCTTCCGGATGCAAGCGCATGCCATGGCTCAGGATTTGACCCCAGCTTTGTTCGTTTCAGGTAGACTTTCTGTGACGGAAACATAGATTAGCATGAGCTACAGGTTACAAAAAATCCCATTAAATAAATTCAAAGCCGAAATCGTTTTTAAAAAGCAGACTGAAGGCGTTGTGAATTTGCCAGGAAAGGAGCAGATGGTGAGAGAGACTCCAGGGATCACAGATTTAGAATTTTATTCTTGAGGTCATCAAGTTTCAAGCGTCACGTTTCAAATCCATAACAACAAGCTGTTCAGAGGAGATGAAGGAAGGGAGCTCTTCTGAAAAAAGGCACAGAAATCTCCACCGAGTCTCAGAGCTCAAATGTTTTTAAAAACCCTGTCTGCCAGGAGGTTACGCCTGGTCCGGACGTCAGTCTGTTCCTCAACAAGAAATTAAACAAACCTCGGAGACAGAAATCACTGGAAGGAGCAAAAATGTCATGTGTTTTAGAATAACCTGAAATCTGTGTGATGAGTCAAACATTTTCACACTCCAGTCCGGATGGATTTGGTGCTGGCTTGGGGGCGGGGCTTATCATCATCTCAGGTTTGCTTTCACATTAATGTAAACCTTTTTGGACTTTTGTCCACGCAGGTCTGGATAATGTGTTCATAAGTTCACTGGAATGGTCCTTTAGTCCCAAATAGCTGTTCTGGTTCGTCACATCCTGGAGACTTTCCATCCTGATCCTGATTCTGATCCAGCCCGGAATTTTCAACTGTCTCACTCAGCTCACCTCTGACACACCTGTTTCCTCTTCACATCCAATGGCTGGTATTCAGCACAGTCTCTCTGGTGAGTTCTTGTTCTTTAGAAGGTTCTCCAGAATTATTTCCAGATCATCGTCCTGGTTTTGAGCTTCTTTCTTCTTCAGTATTGTCGTTGTTCCTGTTCTGCTCAGTTTTCCTGATCTTCTGACTCGGTGACATTCCCTAGAAGGACAATCGTTACGTTGGCTGATAAGAAGCTAACCTATGTGTTTAAACAAGGATTTTTTTGTTTATTGTTTTGTTTTAAAGAAGCTTGCATTTTTTGGTGTCTTTTTTTTTTGCGAATTATCACGAGTCCTTTTTGTTCTGTTGTCATTAAATCAGTCATATTTACGGCAGAACAATTCTTCCAAAAGAAAAAATCATTTTAAAAACAGCCTCCCAGCAGCGTGAGCTTAATTTCAAAGTTTCGTGTAACTTCACCTCCTACTGTAACTAAAGTAGGGCAAGTCGATTTCTCGATTGTTATTTTAGACTGATAATTTGGCAGAGAGCATTGTGTGGGCAGGACTGAAGCGGGAGGCGATTCTGCAGCCTAAAAAGACACGTATAATGGTAATCCTACCAGGCGGCTGTCTCTGAGGTGGGACGGAGCTTCGTCCAGAGAGAAAGAGAGAGAAAGAATGAGAATGAGAACACATTAAGAAGCTAAGTGTTTCTTTCATTTGCTCATTAAACTCACATGTAAAACTTTAGAATAAATAAATCCCTCACACCTGCTTTGGGGTGTGTCTCAATTGGCTGTCTAGCTCCCTAGTTAGTGAACCAGTACATCATGTACACTAGTTAGGGCACTAGTCAGGACTTTGGCTCACAACACAGTAGGACACTGAGGACTCAATTAAGTCACATGACTATGATTAAAATCCATTTAGAAAAAAAATAATTTTTAGGTGTTCTGTCACTCAATGATATGAGTTTTTTTTTAAATCATTAAACAATTAAAGATCGTTAGACTCAAACAAACTGTTAGTACTGTAGAACATAAAAGTAATAAAATCATTTAGGCGTATCAGTAACAGTGTGAGAGCTACAGGAATAAGAAACTGATGCTGGAGAGTTCGATTCAGACATTAAACACGATCTGCAAACAGAGGATTTCACTCCATGCTTTTTACTTTTTAATTCACTTCCTGTCTTTTTTCTCCTAACTTTTTCCAACTTCTCTTCTTTTTTTTTGAAAGAAAGGAAACCTTATCTGACCATTGTCCAATTGTCCAATACTTCCCTCTCCCCAAAACCATACTCACTACTTCTCTCCCTTTACCTGGCTTTACACAGATCAGCCGTAACACTGACCAGTGACCGGTGAAGTGAATAAGACTGAGTATCTCCTCATCATGGCCCCTGTTAGTGGGTGGGATATATTAGGCAGTAAGTGAACATTTTGTCCTCAAAGTTGATGTTAGAAGCAGGAAAAATGGACAAGTGTAAGGATTTGAGCGAGTTTGACCTAAAGGGCCAGATTGTGATGGCTAGACCACTGGATCAGAGCATCTCCAAAACTGCAGCTCTTGTGGGGTGTTCCCGGTCTGCAGTGGTCAGTATCTATCAAAAGTGGTCCAAGGAAGGAACAGTGGTGAACCGGAGACAGGGTCATGGGGGGTCAAGGCTCATTGATGCACGTGGGGAGAGAAGGCTGGCCCGTGTGATCCGATCCAACAGACGAGCTACTGTTGATCACATTGCTGAAGAAGTTAATGCTGGTTCTGATAGAAAGGGGTCAGAATACACAGTGCAGGACGGGTCAGGGCTGTTTTGGCAGCAAAATGGGGGCAATATTAGGCAGGTGGTCATAATGTTATACCTGGTTGGTGTATACAAGAGGGTGAATACAGCATAGAGCCCTCCATAGTGCCTTGTAGCAACATTGCTATTAAAAACCCTGGTAAATGAGTTCTGGGTGGTTATAATATGATATTGTAATAATTATTTATCTATTTTTTAAATCATAATAATTGATTAGTAGAAGCTTTAGATATCCTGACATTGGAAAAATACATCTTAGTATTTATAATTCGATTCATACGCAGCTGAGTTTCTGTTTCTGAATGAATTCATGTGATATTTGTTGATTAAATTGTTATAAAGCTGTGTGTGTTAGTGCAGGAGTGGGTCCTATCTAACTAAAACAAGCCTGGTGATGTATTTAGTATGCGTTAAGCTTTAACACGTAAGTCACTTACACACACGCCTGAGCAATTAATCAATTTCTTGCCTGGAGTCTTGACTTTCCCAGTGACTTTGTAAACGAGCTTCAAACCAAACGTTTCTCCGCAGCCTGCAGCGCACACGAGCGACGCGAGCCGAGGCAACGCCGCGTTTAGATTCCGTAACCAGTGTTTGGAGCGATCTTGAAGATAGAGCGGAGCATGAAATTGAAGTTTTCTCCTGTTTAGCCATGAGTAGATTCCCCAGCGCAGTCTGAAGGCCAGCAGATGCGAGAGAGACCGAGCCGTCCCTCTCCGAATTACAGACGGGATTCAGACGTACTGAGATATCAGGGAGATATGTGGGAAGGAACAGACGCTGTACTGTACAGTAAACACAGTGCAGGATGGAGCCTGTGGAGTATTAAATCTGGATTCTACGACACACATATCAGATATCACACACACACCCTTTAAAAACTCTTTGGAAGAAAACTTTCAGGACTTTTAAACAATCTCATATTCAAAGCTACAGAAGATTTAAACTGCGGCAAAACAACATAATGCACATTTACACGACGCGTTATGTTCTCTAGCTTCCAGCGTACAAATGTTAGAAGGGTCGTATTATCTCAGATAGAACACTGATGCCTTTTAATTTTAAATGGAAGTTTCTCAGTCGATGGTGAATGAAATTCAAACGCAGCTTCAGTAGCTTTAGCTGTTAGGATACACAAAAATATGAAAATGTTTAAAAATGGTGAGCTTATTCAAAAGACATTTCTAAGACCCCTCAAGCACCTCAGTGTTGTCGGCCATCTTGAATATTTTTTTATCCAATGCCAGCGTGTGGAAGCCCCGCCCCCTTCCTCTATGTAAGTAAAGCTGTGAGTGTGTGAAGTGTCCAACATTCACACTTACAGTATTTCTTCACTTAAACACGTGCACTTCAATAAGATTACATGAAGTGCACTTCTTCTTCTTCAGTGTGAACACATGACTCACATGATTTACACTATACAATGGCGTAGAATAGAGTAAGCATGTTATTTCAACACAGCTGGAAATATTCATCAGGGATTATTATATCAAGCAAAAACAAATCTCAAAAGTTCTCAAAGAATCTATTAATATTTTCGCAATGAGATGATGATCAGATGGACTGTACCAACATACAGAGTGAATACGGCTGTGTTACACACACTGAGACATGCTTTTGTAGTAAAATAATCATTTCAGACTGGGAACAGTTTCATCAAACGGTAATTACATCAACATGTCTTTAATTTATTCCTTTTCCATTTAGCAGTAAAACCCTTCTCTGTATGTATTTATATTATTTTATATTTAATGTGTGTTTCGTCTGAATCCAGGTCATGTGAAGACTTTTAACTGTAACCTCCTTCAACCTTCTTCGTTCTTTTTCTGCTAAATTCCCACAGCAGAGCGAACTGTGAGGAGCTTTCTTCTAAAATCAGTGCTAGAGGAAAGCTGGAGGAAAAAGCGCCATTCACCAGAACACGCAATTAGGACAGGAGTCGTTGTCTCTCTCTCTGTGTTTTGTCCAGGAGAATGAGAGATCGCTTTCCTGAGGAACAAACGCAGGGCCTAATAACGGCTGATCTCTTCGCTCTGCCGCTGATGAGACGCCGTCGAGGGGATTTTCAGAGACGAGAGGCTGTGAATTCGGCTCTGTAATTATAGCCGCTCGCTCCGAGTGTCACCTCTTCAATCACGCTCCATTATCCCGCGTTCCCACAGGTCTGAATGTTCGCTTCACAGGGGTGTTTCCCAAAACCCGGCTCCTGTATTATATCCCATTGTGGTGGCGCAGGTACGAGTGATTCACTGCTGCGCTGCTCCTCCACCGCTTCCTTTTATCCTCCAGTGATTAAGACTTTTATATTATTGTGGAGGGAAAAAAAAGAGGAAGACTCAGGCCTATTTCACTTACAAGAAGATCCGAGGATATTGGAGGAGCTCAGATCATGGATTTTCAGGCATGATGAAGAAGAAGAGACGACTCCGAAAAAAATTTTTTTTACTAGAAATCAGAGGGGGAAAAATGTAGAAATTTAATTCTATCCATAAACTTTACCTGTGACTCTGGAGACTCCTTAAAAAGGAAAGTATACGGGTTGTTACCATAGAAACGATAACGGAGTACAACGAGATGCTGTTAAATGGAGAAATGAACCTTCTGACCAATCAAAATGGAGAACAATGTGATGGAACCCAGCTTCCTGTCAGGAGTTAAATACTGTATGTGTGACACTGGAGACTCCTTAACTCCTAAATGTTAAAAGAACGTGTCCTGACACAGTCGCTGTAAATGAGTGGTTACTATGGAATATATTCATATAGAAAATGTGCAAACACCTTCTGACCAATCAGAATGGAGAACACTGTGATAGAACCCAGCTTCTAGTCAGTGTATGTGTGACACTGGAGACTCCTTCCTGAAACAGTAAGAGAAGATGCATCAGTTACTATGGTAACATTAATAGATTAGAACATGCTGCTGTTCCATATAGAAAATGTACAAACACCTTCTGACCAATCAGAATGAAGAACAATGTGATGGTACCCAGCTTCCTGTTAAATACTGTACGGTGTGACACTGGAGACTCCTTCTTGAAACGGTAAGAGAACGTGAATGAGTGGTTACCATGGTAACAGTAATAGATTAGAGCGTGCTGCTTTTGCGTATAGAAAAAGAACGAAATCTTTCCAACCAATCAGAATGGAGAACGCTGTGATAGAACCCAGTTTCCTGTCAGGAGTTAAACACTGCAGGAATGACAGAAAGACGTGAATGTTCAAACCTCTCATCAGCGTGTCAGTGTGCTGCGGCTGAGACGCTAATCACCAGCGACCCGGAGGGGGCCGGATTTGGGAATCGGTGACGGGCGGATGATCGGATGTGTGGATGGATGACGGGAAACGAGTCGGGGAAGCGCCGGTCCTTGGGGACGAGTCTCAATAAGCAGCCTCTCAAAACAATAAACTCCCGCTGTCACGGTAACCGTCCTCTAAGTGTATTTCATTTCATCGCCTCTGTCTTTTTTATTTGTCCTCCGTCAAGTAAGTTTGTAGCTCCACATGGCTTACAGTCACAAAAAGATTGCCTGTTTCCCAACGTAATTGCCTTATAGTGCTTTATTGAGTGTGTGTGTGTGTGTGTGTGTGCGTTAGGGACCCAAGGGGAAATACTCCTCAGAAAGTGAGACCACTGACTGACAGGCAGTATGAGAAATAAACATCATATTATCATAAAATCAAACTGTTTTTTTCCCTTAAAAATAAATTCATGACACTTCGCCTGAAGATGTTTTTTATTTTTAAGCTAAAAAAAACTTTAAACAGAGAAAGTTATGTATTATCAGGTTTTTAGCTTTAATAATAACTCAAGATATATATATATATATATATGTGTGTGTGTGTGTGGGTAATATTTTTTATTTCTTAAAAATACTTAATATTATTTATTATAAATAATAATTATTTATATGTTATTTGTTTCTTAATATTTCTAATTATATTCTATAATAAAAACTGTATGTATAAATGTTACTTAGTTTAGCTTAGTTCTGCTGGGTTTGTTTGTTTTTAATTAGTGCCTGTCTGTCTGTCTGTTTTTAATTAGTACCTGTCTGTCTGTCTGTCTGTTTTTAATTAGTGCCTGTCAGTCTGTCTGTCTGTCTGTTTTTAATTAGTACCTGTCTGTCTGTCTGTCTGTTTTTAATTAGTGTCTGTCTGTCTGTCTGTCTGTCTGTCTGTCTGTTTTTAATTAGTACCTGTCCGTCTGTCTGTCTGTCTGTTTTTAATTAGTGCCTGTCAGTCTGTCTGTCTGTCTGTTTTTAATTAGTACCTGTCTGTCTGTCTGTCTGTCTGTCTGCCTGTCTGTTTTTAATTAGTGCCTGTCAGTCTGTCTGTCTGTCTGTTTTTAATTAGTACCTGTCTGTCTGTCTGTCTGTCTGTTTTTAATTAGTGCCTGTCTGTCTGTCTGTTTTTAATTAGTGCCTATCTGTCTGTCTGTCTGTCTGTCTGTTTTAATTAGTACCTGTCTGTCTGTCTGTCTGTCTGTTTTTAATTAGTGCCTGTCTGTCTGTCTGTCTGTTTTTAATTAGTGCCTATCTGTCTGTCTGTCTGTCTGTCTGTTTTAATTAGTACCTGTCTGTCTGTCTGTCTGTCTGTTTTTAATTAGTGCCTGTCTGTCTGTCTCTGTGTGTCTGTTTGTTTTTAATTAGTGCCTGTCTGTCTGTCTGTTTTTAATTAGTACCTGTCTGTCTGTCTGTCCGTCTGTTTGTTTTTAATTAGTACCTGTCTGTCTGTGTGTCTGTCTGTCTGTGTGTTTGTTTTTAATTAGTACCTGTCCGTCTGTTTGTTTTTAATTAGTGCCTGTCCGTCTGTCTGTGTGTCTGTTTGTTTTTAATTAGTACCTGTCTGTCTGTCTGTCTGTTTTTAATTAGTACCTGTCTGTCTGTCTGTTTTTAATTAGTGCCTGTCTGTCTGTCTGTTTGTTTTTAATTAGTACCTGTCTGTCTGTCTGTTTGTTTTTAATTAGTACCTGTCTGTCTGTCTGTTTGTTTTTAATTAGTACCTGTCTGTCTGTCTGTTTGTTTTTAATTAGTACCTGTCTGTCTGATTGTTTTTAATTAGTGTCTGTCTGTCTGTCTGATTGTTTTTAATTAGTGCCTGTCTGTCTGTTTGTTTTTAATTAGTGCCTTCTTTGTTTGCCTGTCTGTCTCTTTGTTTTTTCGTTTGTTTTTAATTAGTGTCTGTCTGTCTGTCTGTTTGTTTTTAATTAGTGCCTGGTTTGTTTGTTTGTTTGTTTTTGGCATAGATCCAAAAGTTTGTGCACCCTTGCTGTTTGGATTTTAGTGAGCATGATTTTTTTACATTCTGATTATTTCTGTTTTTGTATTCTTGGTTTTTACTTATTTGATTTATTTGTTAGTTTGTTTGTTCATATATTATGTGTTTGTTTTATTGTTTGTATTTGTTTGTTTGTTTATTGCACACCTTTGTTTTCTATTGGTTGTATTGTCTGTTTTCTTTCACCTGTTCTTAACTTGGTGCAAAAGTTTACACACCCTTACTGTTTACTTGTTACTAGTTTGGATTTTTATCCAATCTCTTTTTGTTGTTTGTTTGTTTGTTTGTTTGTTTTCGTTTCCATCTAAAGGTTTCCACACGGGTTTATTATCTGCTGTTTTGTATTTCCTTTCTGTGTGTGTCTGTGTGTTTCCTCCTGAAGCAGGTCTTCCTTCACTGTTGCTCTTCATCTCTAACATCATCTTCATCTCTGTGTATAATGTTGATGTTTTCTAGTTCGGCATAAAAAGCTGTTTTTTATCCTGATTTCCGTTTTCTGTCTGAAATGTTTTCGTGCCTCAAATCAGAAATAATAAAAGTGAGCATGTGTTGCCTGGGTAAAGTCATTAGAACACTTAATTAGGCTCAAATAAATGAATTAATGCGTGTTTAAAAGAGACGCTGGAGCTCACAAATGAACAGAGCTGAACAGGACCACGGTGAAGCCACACTCGGACAGCACTGGGTTTCTGAACCTCGGAATTTCCTCCTGGGTTATTTGTTTGGATTTGGATTTTTTATTGATTAGCTGTTGTTTGTTGCTCTGCACTCTGCTGATCTGTATCTGTACTGGAAATGATCCAGAACACATTATTATTGAACTGGGACATTTTTCAGTATTGACTCTTAAACCTTGGAATCAAAAAATGGACAAAAACAGCCATCATGTGTTAAATAAACAGAGCGAAAGTTTAAGAAAGCGAGGAATATACATGGTCGTCCACCGTCCAGCCACTCCTTATTGATTAAAATGTTTGAGATTTTAAACCGATGTACAATTAAAGGATTTTTTTTAAGTTAAAGGACAAAAAGGGAAAAAATTCACAGCTGTTTCATTTACTAATTCATTTCCAAGTCACACAAAGTAATTCCACAAACCGCATGAGGCCCGATATTAAAGTGTCCTCGAGTCTCTCTAATGTATTTCCGCTCGCTTTCCTCTCCTCATTACGGCTGGAATAAGAGCTGATGAACTTTAACACCTTCTCGAGAATCAGCATGGAGCCTGAGGAGTTCGTGCTACGCATTCGGTTAGCATAATGTTCCGCACAACGTCGTCCAGTCGAGTCGACTCAAGTCGGAGTCAGAGTCGATTGAACACGGCTTAATCTCCATGTTTGCTCCACTCCGTACTCGTCTTCTCGGAGACGACGCCTTTGACCGGACCTGCCGATGCTAAATAAAAGCATGTTTACTTTCAGTTTCTCAGAGGCTATACCTCAGTCTGAGGTCAGTGTGTGTGTGTGTGTGTGTGTGTGTGCGTGTGTGTGTGTGTGTGTGTGTGTGTGTGTGGTATCAGGTGGAAAGAGATGGTTCTCATCTAGCTGCTCGGTGGAGAAGAGAAGAAGACACCGAGCTCGGCTGCTCTGAGCTGATACGGAGAGTCACTGAGCCGGACACAAACACAGTCGCAGTTTAAGGCACTGAGGGCGGCTCTGACCCAAAACTCCGGCACTTTGTGGGTGTGGCTTTTTAATGATTGGCAGCTTCTTGGTGCTGAGTAATCTTTACAGTTTGATGAAAGCTGCTACAGAACGCTGAATTAATAAAACTGTTATTTATTTATTAGCATTGTAGTCGAGAGTTTCTGTAGTTCTCCCCGTTACATCAGAATTTCTAATTAAATAATTCACAAAATAATTCATTTCATTAACTTAAGAAGTTAAACATTCTAATAATCTACAATATTGGGTTAAATAATTTAGACAATAAAGTGTTTAGTCCAGCAGAGTTGGTCTCCGGCACGACGTTTGAACAATTATCAAATTATAAATCTGAAATAAATCTCTGGTACACAGGATTGTTGTGTTGTGGTGTTTTTCTGTTGTGTTGTGTGATGTTGTGGTGTTGTGGTGTGTTGTTGTGTTGTGTTGTTGTGTTGTGTTGTTGTGTGATGTGTTGTGTGGTGTTGTTGTGTGTTGTGTTGTGTTGTTGTGTGATGTGTTGTGTTGTTGTGTGATGTGTTGTGTGGTGTTGTTGTGTGTTGTGTTGTGTTGTGTTGTTGTGTGATGTGTTGTGTTGTTGTGTGATGTGTTGTGTTGTTGTGTGATGTGTTGTATGGTGTTGTTGTGTGTTGTGTTGTTTTGTTGTGTGGTGTTGTGTTGTGGTGGTGTGTTGTGTTGTGTTGTGGTGGTGTGTTGTGGTATTGTTTTTGTGTTGTGGTGTGGTGTTTTTGTGGTGTGGTGTTTTTGTGTTGTGGTGTGGTGTTTTTGTGTTGTGGTGTTTTTGTGTTGTGGTGTGTTGTGTGTTGTGTTGTTGTGTGGTGTTGTGGTGTGTTGTGTGGTGTTGTTGTGTGGTGTTGTGGTGTGTTGTGTGGTGTTGTGTTTTTGTGGTGTTGTTTTGTGGTGGTGTTGTGTTGTGTGGTGTTGTGTTGTTGTGTGGTGTGTTGTGTGGTGTTATGTTGTGGTGTTGTGTTGTTGTGTTGTGTGGTGTTGTGTTGTTGTGTGGTGTGGTGTGTTGTGGTGTTGTGTTGTGTGGTGTTGTGTGGTGTTATGTTGTGGTGTGTTGTGTGTTGTGTGGTGTTGTGGTGTGTTGTGTGGTGTTGTGTTTTTGTGGTGGTGTTGTTTTGTGGTGGTGTTGTGTTGTTGTGTGGTGTTGTGTGGTGTTATGTTGTGGTGTTGTGTTGTTGTGTTGTGTGGTGTGTTGTTGTGTGGTGTTGTGTTGTGTGGTGTGTTGTGTGGTGTGTTGTTGTGGTGTGTTGTGTGGTGTGTTGTGTTGTTGTGTTGTGAGGTGTTGTGTGGTGTTGTGTTGTTGTGTGGTGTGTTGTGTGGTGTGTTGTGTTGTTGTGAGGTGTTGTGTGGTGTTGTGTTGTTGTGTGGTGTGTTGTGTTGTTGTGAGGTGTGTTGTGTGGTGTGTTGTGTGGTGTGTTGTTGTGTGGTGTGTTGTGTTGTTGTGAGGTGTGTTGTGTGGTGTGTTGTGTGGTGTGTTGTGTTGTTGTGAGGTGTGTTGTGTGGTGTGTTGTGTGGTGTGTTGTGTTGTTGTGTGGTGTGTTGTTGTGGTGTGTTGTGTGGTGTGTTGTGTTGTTGTGTGCTGTGTTGTTGTGTTGTGTGGTGTTGTGTTGTTGTGTGGTGTGTTGTGTGCTGTGTTGTGTGTTGTTGTGTTGTGTTGTGTGTTGTGTTGTTGTGTTGTGTTGTGTTGTTGTGTTGTGTTGTTGTGTGTTGTGTTGTTGTGTTGTGTTGTGTTGTTGTGTGGTGTTGTGTTGTTATAGGAAAATAATCGACAGCATGAGCGTATGATGAAGCAGAGTTACTGTTACCACCTGAGAGATGATGATTTTCCTGCAGCAGCTCATCCTGGAGTGTTTATTCCCCTTATCACACTGTGATACAGTAAATAATTATATTTTTATCTGTTTCTAGTTACATTGTGGAATATAAACACACATCTTAGCGCTCATGTTATTGCAGCTACTGTGTGATCTCCCCTTTTTCTCGCTCTTGACGCCCCCTGGTGGTCGACAGCGTGTCATGTATCCCTGTGAGATTCTAATTTTAATAAAAAGTTATTGAATTTTTATTAGTGTTGACTCGGCACTTCTTGTGAAGTGTGTTTATTTTTTTTACTCTCTGCTTCTGGAAAAGTGAAAAAAAAAATAAAAAATGTAATGCAAAAAAAGGGGTGGGGCTGTTGCAGCAGGGGGCGGAGCTAATGGCAGAATGTACGTCTTCTTGTGTCATTAAGATAATTTTAAGCCTAGTAATTAAAGATTAGGTCTTTTTTTGTATTATTATGATTGATTTGTGAGGTGTTTAAAACGAGCTCCAGGAGAAATCCACGTTATCTTTGGAAGAATTGAAGAGCAGGGTGTGAAATAAGGGCTGAGAACATTTTAGTTTGTAACAGATAACCTGCAGCGTCTCATTTCAGAGCCGTTCACTTCACCACTTCCACTCTCTTTCTTCGTTCCTGATCTTTTAAGTGCACCTCTCTCAGCCTCCTGCTGCTGTCTGAGCCGGACCGGGGTTATTTTGGGTGTTTCCTCACGGTGGAACTCCTCCCTCTTCTCTGCTCAGTGTCTCTCTGATGCAGCAGACGAGCAGCGGGATTCGGAGTGAACGACTCTGTTTGTGAAACGATTTGAGACGCAGCCGCACGAGGAGCCTCAGTCGCAGCTCCTCCGAGTCAGCTGCTCATGCCCACAACTTATTACTGGGAAGATTTACTGCTAGTGTGTGTGTGTGTGTGTGTGTGGTTACAAGCAGTCAGTGTGTACATTTGGATCACGCTTTGCTTGTTGCACCACTATTATATTTTAAACAGAGGGCATATGAAGAGAATATTAACATGCACTTTTTACCACACACACACACACACACACACACACACACACACACACGCTGTAAAACACAACACTGCCCCCATCAGGAGGTTGATGCTTTGAAGTTTCACACATTTCAAGCTAAATATATATGTGGTTTTTTTTTACTATAATTTAAAACACATTGCTGTGTCTTTGTCTATCAAAAAATGACAGTAAATTAAGTGGGATTTAATTAGGTACATGATCAAATTTATCAGCATACAGCATATCTAATCAGATAAAGGTTTTTGGGGTTTTCTGCTTCCTCAGAGGACAAAATAATGGATTTTGCATCTGTTTTTTGTGTCATGTTGATGATTGAACGTCTTTATCACGTCTCACTCCACAGTGGAGGTTAATGTGAAGCTCAGATAAAAAGTAGACACTCCGGACTTTAAGAATTTGTAGTGTTTGAGAAAGATTTCTGTTTTTAGACTACTAAGAGTGAGATATTCATAGAAAAGTACAGAAATTAAAAACACGTAATTTTCCACGTAAATGTTTGTATCTTCAAAGTAAATGTTGATATCAAACCCATTTCTGCTCTCTGAGATGCTCTAAGTGCTTGTTCATCTAAAAAGCTGCTGAAAGAAGATCTTCAACCAGGAAAACTCTGTGTAAGGTTCTCCAACAGAGGGAAAAACACACGTCTAAAACACACTGAAAGCCGACAGACTCGTTTTAGATCAGACTCATGACTGGTCAGAACATCATTCAGTTCTTTATACTGATTATAAACGTCTCATAAGTCTGTTACTGTCCAGGTAAAAAAAGGGGATTAGTTTACTTTGACTTTTCAGCTTCAAGTAAATATATTTCTCCTAAATTTTTAGATGTTATGACGTTGCCCACTAAGTGTGATTTCCTCACAAAAATTGTTAGATGGTTACATGATGAAGATAAACAGAGATAGAGAAGGTGTTTGAAAGTCTGACATGCTCCTGCATCAACATCATCATCATCATCACCATTATCATCATCATCCTGAAAACAGATTAGTGCGCTTACACACACTGTCTTCTTCTTCTTCTCCATCCTAGCGTTTGTCCAGAGCAATGGAAGGGTCTGCTTGCCAGCACGCATCCGTCTCCATCTGGCTCGATCCAAGGCATCTTCTGGGGCGACGTTCACGTGTCACATATCTTCGACGACCCTGTCCATACATCGATTCTTTGGTAGTCTTGAGACGCATGGCCATCCACGCTACCGAATTTTTGTCACTGCACATGCCATGGCCATACCAGCCGTCCTTCCATCATCTTGGCCGTGATTGGAGTGACACCCAACCGTCGTCGTACGTCTTCGTTCACGGTGTGGTCGAGTCACGTTAGCTGAAGACTCCAACGAAGCATTCGCATTTCCATAACGTGGAGAGCTTGCTCGTGCTTCACTGTTGCCGGCCAGCATTCAGATCCATACAAGGCAACTGGCTGGGCTACGGTCTTGTAAATCTTCTAAAGGCATCCGGCGGTTGCACCTGACACCAGTTACCTGGCGCCATTTCGTGAATTTCTGAAAAGAAAAAAATAGAAGTTCAGCACATTACTAGAACTTTCTTTCCAAATCTTAAACCACCATGATGGGAACTCCATCCATCTTCCTTCACATTATCACACACCACTTCCTCTCACAGAGTTCTACTCGCTCTCTCTCTCTCTCTCTCTCTCTCGCTCTCTGTCTCTGTCTCTCGCTCTTTCTTTCTTCCTGAATGAGAAGTTTCAGCTTGTCGTGTTCAAACATCTCGGGTTCTCGTTGTTCCTTTTTGTGAAGAAGAAACTCTGCTGTGGGAGAAGGAGAGGCTCAACCTCCTGCTAGGTTTTACTCTATGGACTTAATTATCTCCATCTTACACTCGCTCTTTCACACACTCTCACAACCTCACTCTCTCTCACATACACACACACACACACACACACACACTCAGTAGAACCAAAAAAATAAGACAGCATGTCAGAAAAATCCATAAAACCCACCATCATTTGTGTAGAAGGAAAACCGTCATGCAGTAATCTGACAGATAAATGGACGGACTGACAGCTGATCATGTATCCTGCACTGAAATGCTGAACACATGTGACACAGATCAAGAAATCTTAAAGAACCCTTAAAAACACTATATTTTTCCACTCACCAAGCAGCAAGAGAGCTTAATTGAATCTCCTCACAAGTTATAGGTATGAGGACAAAATGTAATTAGCAATTATTTGGGCTTAAGGGGGAAAAACAAGGTTCTTTAAGGGTTTATTGGAAAAGTGAGTTTGTTTTACTTTGAAATAAGGAATCTCCCAGAGGAACACGTGAAGAACCCTTGATTATACAAGTACTGATAAAGCTAAATGTTCTTTTTCTAAAGAAAGACAGAAAATTAGTTCAATTAGTTAAGCTTATTTCTTTTTTCTCAAATTTGTCAAAAGTTCTACTTGGTTCTGTTTGTGATAGTGGAACACTCTGTTGTAAGGTTCTTCTTCGAGAGACAAAAGTGAAGAAAGATGCAAATTGAGGTCCTTCATCTAGTATCTAGTGGCCACATTGGATGAAAAAGCCACATTGTTGCTGGAATTCT
The DNA here is from genome assembly GCF_019097595.1 of Hemibagrus wyckioides. NCBI lineage: Eukaryota > Metazoa > Chordata > Actinopteri > Siluriformes > Bagridae > Hemibagrus > Hemibagrus wyckioides. The sequence goes on along the minus strand of NC_080717.1, from coordinate 1,943,955 downwards.
GGTCAGAAGGTGTTGATTTGTTTGATTCATTCATACGATATGATTCATTTGATTTATTCATATGATATGATTAATTTGATTCATAACATATGATTCAATTGATTCATTCATATTCAATTCAATTTATTTTTTGTATAGCGCTTTTAACAAAGAGCATTGTCTCAAAGCAGCTTTACATGAGAAATGACATAAGAAAACAACAAACATAAACAGACAGTCCTAGATGTTATCCCAAGTGAGCAAGCCTGAGGTGACTGAGGCGACTGTGGCAAGGAAAAATTCCCTTAGATGGTAAGAGGAAGAAACCTTGAGAGGAACCAGACTCAAAAGGGAACCCATCCTCATTTGGGTGACAATTGTGTGATGCAGATACAGCATGTGTATAGTGTTATGTAAATCAATAAGGAGGTTGATGTCCACAGCGCTGCTTGAATATCAAATTCAAATTCAAATTTTATTAGTCACATACATAATGGTACACAGTGTGATATGCAGTGAAATGCTTACACCACTGTTATGACCCTAGGAAAAGGAAAAGGAATAAGGACAGAACAAAAGACAGGATAAAAAATATAAAAATAAAATACAAAAATATGAAATATAAAAAATAAGAATACAAATTATACTAAAATACGAAATATAAATATATAAAGAAGTTCACAGTAAGCAAAAAGTATAATAGAATAAAAATAGAATAAAATATAATAAATATAAATAAAGCAGGGTATGTATATATAATATGTATATAACATAAGACAGAATATGTATATGTGTAAAAGTGTAAAATGTACATACAGGAAGTGTAAAATACAACAGCTGTGATGCAAAGTTATGTAAAATTATAAAATTATATAAAGTGTAAAGTGAATAGAGTGTAGTGCAATAGTGTCCAAGGTGCAGACAGCAGCAGTACAAAATTATTGCAAAATTATATAAATGTGGGATGAGGTGATGAGAGCAGTGGTATTGTCCATCTTTAAAGTGCAGATGTGCAAAAGTCCTCTTTGTATGTAAACGGCAGCAGACTGTGCAACATGTATGTTTATGTGTTGTATTGTGTGCACAGTCTTGAAATGTGCAAATGTGCAGATGTACATTGTCTGTTTATTGTGTGCCACAGTCTTGTAATATGCAATGTCCAGTGTGGTTGGTTGGAGTTCCAACACATGTGTGTAGGAGCAATCAGATGAGTCGTATGTGAGATGATTGAGAGACCGTATAGCCTGCGGGAAGAAGCTTCTCCTCAGTCTCTCAGTGTTGGCCTTCAGGGAGCGGAAGCGCTTCCCAGACCTCAACAGAGAGAAAAGTCCATTGTTCGGATGGCTGAGGTCCTTCACAATCTTCCTGGCCTTGGTCCAGCACCGCTTGTTGTAGATCGAGTGCAGGTCAGGGAGCTCGGTACGGATGATGCGCTCAGCTGATCGCACCACCCTCTGAAGAGCTCGTCTGTCCTGCATGGTGCTGTTCCCGAACCAGGTGGTGATGTTTCCCGTCAGGATGCTCTCTATGGTGCAGAAATAAAAGTTCCTTAGCACCTTAGCAGGCAGTCTAAAGTCTCTCAAGCATCTGAGGTGGAAGAGACGCTGTCGGGCCTTCTTCACCACGGTGTTGATGTGACAGGACCATGACAGATCCTGCATGATGTGAACACCGAGGTATCTGAAGCTGTCCACTCTCTCCACTGGGCTGCTGTTGATCACAGGGGTCTGGTAGTTCCTCTCCTGCTTTCTGCTGAAGTCCACTATCAGCTCCTTAGTCTTGCTGATGTTAAGGTGGCGGTTGCTCCGCCGGCACCAGTCCTCCAGAGTCTTAATCTCCTCCAGGTAGGCCGTCTCATTGTTGTCGGAGATCAATCCAACCACAACAGTGTCGTCAGCAATCTTGATAATGTTGGTGGAGTTGGTAGTGGCCATGCAGTCATACGTGTACAAAGAGTACAGCAGGGGGCTCAGAACACAACCCTGGGGGGCTCCAGTGCTGAGGGTGAGGGAGGCTGAGACATGTCTGCCTATCCTTACTGCCTGTGGTCTGCCAGTTAGGAAATTGGAGATCCACTGACACAGAGATGGGCTGAGTCCCAGGTGCTCCAGCTTGGTGGTGAGTGTGGAGGGGATTATAGTGTTAAACGCTGAACTCTAGTCAACAAACAGCATTCTAACATAATTCCCCTTTCTAGTGTCCAGGTGAGTGAGTGATGTGTGAAGGAGGTGAGAAATGGCATCGTCGGTGGAGCGGTTCGGGCGGTAGGCGAACTGTAATGGATCCAGTGTGTCTAGTAGTGAAGTGATGATGAAGTCTCTGACCAGCCGTTCAAAGCACTTCATCACTACTGAGGTCAAGGCTACAGGGCGATAGTTGTTGAGGGAAGCAGGATGGGGTTTCCTCGGGACAGGAACAGTGATGGACTCTTTGAAGCACGTGGGGATTGCCGATTGGGTTAAGGAGAGGTTGAATATGTCTGTGAACACTGGTGCTAGCTGGTCAGCGCAGGCTCTGAGGATTCGACCTGAGATTCCGTCTGGTCCTGCTGCTTTCCTGGTGTTCACTCTCCTGAAGGCTCTCCTCACGTCATGCTCAGAGATGATGAACGCATTGATGTTGGCATTCTCTTCCTGTCTACAGCCATAGACATCCCAATTCACACAAGCAGAACCTTATCTTCTTATCTACCTTATCTACCTTATTATCATCACAAGGGATGATAATATTGGGGTTATATGATCAAATTTTCTTGATCTGGTAAGAACTCTGGTGGCTGCATTCTGGACTAACTGTAGCTTGTTTATTGAAGATGCAGGACAACCACCTAGTAATGCATTACAATAGTCCAGTCTGGAGGTCATGAATGCATGAACTAGTTTTTCTGCATCAGATACAGATAAAATATTCCTAAGCTTGGCAATATTTCTAAGATGGAAGAAGGCTGTTTTTGTGATATTGGAAATATGATTTTTAAAGGATAAGTTGCTGTCTAATATTATGCCCAGGTCTTTCACTGTAGAGCTAGTAGTAACAGTACATCCTTCTAGATGCAAGCTGAATTGCGAGAGCTTCTGTGTACTGGTTTTTGGGACAATAAGTAATATCTCTGTCTTCAGAATTTAATAATAGAAAATTATCAGTCATCGAAGTTCTAATATCTTTAACACACCCAGTTAGTCTAGACAAATTAGATATTTCATCTGGTTTTGATGAAATATATAACTAGGTATCATCGGCATAACAATGGAAACTAATCCCATGCCTTCTAATGATGTTACCCAATGGAAGTATGTATACTGAGAAAAGCAGAGGTTCTAAAACTGACCCTTGTGGGACCCCGTATTTCACTGGCACTACACTGGACAGTTCTCCATTTAAATCTACAAAGTGGTATCAATCAGACAGGTAGGATCTAAACAATTTTAATGCCTGTCCTTGCATACCTATGTGATTTTGTAAGTGATCTATGAGAATATTATGATCTATAGTGTGGAAGGCAGCACTAAGATCAAGCAGGACTAAAATCGAGATGCAGCCTTGGTCCGAAGCTAAAAGCAAGTCATGTGTGATCTAATGCAGTTTCTGTACTATGATGGGGCCTAAAACCTGACTGAAATTCTTCAAGGACATTGTTTTCCTGTAGGAAAGGGCATAATTGGGCTGACACCACTTTTTCTAATATTTTAGATATAAACGGAAGGTTTGAAATCGGTCTGTAATTTGATATTTCATCAGGGTCTAGTTTCGGTTTCTTAAGAAGAGGCTTAATAACTGCTAACTTAAGAGATTTTGGGACATGACCTAGATATAACGAGGAGTTAATAATATTAAGAAGAGGCTCTCCAGCTGCATGTATCACTTCTTTCAGTAATCTAGTTGGAATTGGATCTAGCAAACAAGTTGTTGATTTAGCCGTGGTGGTAAGTTTAACTAGCTCTTCCTGCCCTATGCTGGTAAAGCATTGCAGCTTTAAGTGTGGAGCTTTAGGCTGGTCTGGATCACCGGATGCTGTCAATGGTTGAACATCCAATATTTTGTTCCTGATACTATCAATTTTTTTTAGTGAAGAAATTCATAAAGTCCTCACTACTAAACTGTGCTGAAATACTCTCTCCAGAAATCTGATGCTTTGTTAGTTTAGCCACTGTACTAAATAAGAATCTGGGATTGTTCTGGTTTATTTCTATCAGTTTGCTCAGATGCTCAGCCCTAGCAGCTTTTAGAGCCTGTCTATAGTTGGACAGACTGTTGGACAGTTGGACAGATTCTAAAAACTTCTTATTTGGTTTTTCTCCACTTTCGCTCGAGGTTACGGGTTGCTCTCATGAGGGCGTGAGTATGACTATTGTACCACGGTGCAGGTGCTTTATCTCTGACCTTTTTTAGTCAGACAGGGGCAACAGTGTCTAGTGTGCTGGTGAAAATAGTGCCTTTGCTGTTGGTTACTTCATCTAGTGCATCTGCATTTAGGGGTCTAGTAAAAAGTTGAGACAGATCTGGCAGATTGTTTGTACATCTGTCTATAGTGGTCGGAGTTATAGTTCTACCAAGTTTATAACGTGGAGAGACGTGTCTAATATGTTCTATAGGTAGAGTGTACACTAAGAGGTGATGGTCTGTGATGTCATCGCTTTGAGGTAGAAAGGTTATATCAGTAACATCAGTCCCATGTGATATAATTAAGTCTAGTGTATGATTAAAATGATAAGTTGGTCTATTAATGTTTTGTTTAACCCCAAAGGAATTTAGTAAATCTATAAATGCAAGTCCTAACACATCGTTAGCATCGTCTATATGAATGTTAAAGTCTCCTACAATTAACACTTTGTAAAAACTGATCAAAAGATCTGAGAGTAAATGTGAAAACTCATTAAGAAAAACACTGTAGGGCCCCCGGGGGTCTGTACATGGTGGCCAGGGCAAGAGATAGTAGGGATGTTTTATGCCTGTCTGAGAGTGCAACATTAAAGACAAGCACTTCAAATGAGTTAAACCTGGATCCTGTTTTCTGAGTAATGGTAAGAGAATTATTATAGATGGTTGCAACACCACCACCACGACCTATCTGACGGGGCTCATGTTTATATGAATATCCTGATGGAGTAGACTCATTTAGGCCAATGTATTCATTTGGTCTAAGCCAGGTTTCAGTAAGACAGAGTGCGTCAAAGCTATAATCTGAGATCATTTCATTAATAATAAGTGCTTTCGGTGCAAAGGATCTAATGTTGAGGAGCCCAAATTTAAGAAATTGTTTATCTTTACCTATTTGGTCTTTTTCAGGTTTAATTGTGATAAGATTATTTCGAGAGTTATTAACGAATTTATCCTTTAATCTCACTAATCGGGGAACAGACATAGTTTCTATAGGACGAGCTATGTGTGAACTTGTATTAGTCTGGCGAGTTGAACAGTAGCTATTATAGATGTAATCTGATGAATGACTTACCAGTCAGATGGTGCGCAGTGTCCTGGATATGTTGTCCGAGAGGACTGCTGCTCCAGCTCTGCTTGGGTGCAGGCCATCGTAACGGTAGAGCCTAGGACGCTCCCAGAAAACATTCCAATGATCAACAAATGGTATATTCTGTTCTTGACACCAAGACTGTAACCATTCATTAAATGCAAATAGCCTACTGCACCTTTCAATTCCTCGCTGGAATGTGGGAAGTGGTCCTGACACGATGATCCTCGTCGGGGGCGATGTGGTGCGAACCTTCTCCACCAGGTTCCTGAAGTCCTTCTTCAGGATCTCCGTCTGCCTCAGCCTGATGTCATTCATGCCAGCATGGAGGACCACAGCTCCGATGTTCTTGGTGAGGATCGCAGGTACCTGTGCAGCGACATCAAGAACACAAGCACCAGGAAAACAATGAGTGCGCACCTTACCTTTAGCTGCGGTAGCACAGACGTGCCGGACGATGGAGTCTCCGATGATCACCGCATCGCATGCTGCCTCGGGAAGGGGAGCAAAGTGGTTGCTGGTCGAGATCTCGAAGAGATCCTCACCTGCACTCAAAGGCAAACCCACAACCGACATAATGTTAAAATGAAGTAGAAATAATAGAGATAATTGGTGAAAAATGTAAAATCTAAACAGACTCGAGATAGCCGGGCTAGTGGGTTAGCGTGCTAATAGCCGGGCTAACGGGTTAGCATGCTTGTGGGCTAACCAGCGGTAAGTGGGTGTTCAGGAAAACATATAAATCTAGTGATTTAAAAAGCGTTTGGAATGAGAAGATATTATAAAAGTTATAATCTAGGATGGAAATCTACAAAACTTAGCGAAATTGTAGGTCAGCTTGACGGAGCTCTTAACAGCTCTGAGAAGCTAGTTAGAGAAGGACTGTTTACAGCTGCTATAACATCATATTTATTTATACATCACTTGAATTTAACTACAGACATATTTTTCTGACTATTTGATGATCAGACTTGTTACCAGAGTGACAAAGAATAAATTTAGAGCTCTAGATTAGACTGATTCGACTTGGACTCAGACGTGCAGCATACTGCAGCAAGTCAATTTTCGAAAGCTGGTTCTACCTCGCCTCACAAAGCCGTTCGTTACGTGCGAATCTCCTGCCTCTTATTTAAAATTAGAGAATAAATCCTCTCCATTTGCAGGCTCCACGCTGCTCCACAGCGTTCCTAGACTCCACCCAAATCTCCCGCATGATTAAACGTGAGTCGGGTCGGCCGAACGCATGCTGCGTGTTGATTTATTTTTCTTTAGGAGGCGAAATGCCAGCACCTCGCCGCTCATCCCTCATACGGAGCCGGATTTGCATAAGTGCATAACGTATGCAAGGTGCACATCGAGGAGAAGCTCTTAAGAGAGAAGCCTTATTTGTTTTTGTTTTTTTATACATAGGCACCCGGTGAGAGGAGCTCTGAAAAACAATCGTGAATAAAAAACACTGGAAATGGAAAACATCATCCTGCACGTACGCAGAATATAAAACAGATAAAAGACGTTTCATTAACCAGCTCTGATGTTCTTCACGGAACAGGACAGGTGTCTAAAAATGCTGTGTTTTTATTGGCTGCAAGCATTTCCTCCCATGTGATTATTTTCCCATGACAGCATGTCCCTGTGTATTATATCTTATTAATGAAAGAACTTGATAGACTTTTTATCTGTTGTTGTATTTAACGTTCTGGAACAAACACAACACTAATTTAGTTTCTGTTCTCAGTTTTGTTATAGCAGCTATAAACACTCAGAGCTTTGGGGGTTTTTTTTGGTCTATAAAGTGGAGGTCACTCCTCTAAAAAACAAGGTTGAGAAGCTAGCTGAAACAGGAAGCTATCACGTGTAATTTTCCCACCTTATTTTAGTACCTTTACTTCACCATCTCTTCAAAAGAGAGTCCCGAAAAGTTTCAGAAGGAAGAAAAGTCCCTCCGAGGGCTCGCAGAGTGCTCGTCAGGCGCGTGAGTGACGTTATCAGGGTCAAACACTGCTCCGCACTCCGCCTCTCTCAGCTCTGATGATGTATAGCCTGCGTCTCTCCTGAGTGTGTAATAAGAAATAAACACTCACAGGAGTAATTGCGTTCGTGTTCCTGCTTATGGAATTGTGTCATAGTATTTCTGCTCCAGCTCCTGGCGGCTGGCCGAGGACGAGCGTGTGCGATTGTTTTGGATGAGGTTCCTCGTGCTCGCTACTCACGACTCGAGAGCTGGAGATATCTATCTGCATGATGGATGACCGTGCCAGACTTGGGGGAGACGAGAGGGCCGAGCGGTTCGAGCTGTTTGAGTGAGAGATCAGACAGATGGCACAGGAGGAGAAGAAGTCGCAGCGAGTCTGTTGGGGTGGGTGGAGAATCACAGACACCAGAGAAAGTGAAAGCATCTGATTGTGTGATTCTTGGACGCGTTTGTTATGCCGTGTCCTGTTGATAAGGCGACGCTTTTAGATCTTATAGCGATCCGACTGGTACGATTCATTTAAAATCTGTAACGTTGGCAGGAATTCAGAGGTTTTTTCAGAGAGATTTTTTCAGGCATTGGAAAAGAAGAAGCTAACAAAAGTAAATAGCCTCCAGTTTAGCACTAAATCCATATAGACCTAAAACAAACAAAGCTGCTAGCTATAGGCTTGTTAGCTATATTAGCCAAAATAAGTTACCTTAATTAGAATTCTGAATTAGAGTTCCACTCATGTTCGTAAATAGGCATCGTTTTTACTGCCAACAATAGCATACTAGCGCACTAGCACTATTTTAAGTCAGTGGCTTAAATCAGTGGCATGATATTCATGGCCAATGCTAACCAGCTAATTACTAATAGTCAGCCTAACAGGATTTCTGAGAGGATTTTTTAAACCATATTCATGATTGTTCATACTTTTCACTGCTAACACTAGCCTACTAGCTCACTAGTGCTAACCTGGTATGATTTCTGACAAAAAGAAATTTTATTATTCATGAATGTTCATTATATTCATGGCCAATGCTAACCAGCTAATTAACAATAGTCTGCCTAACAGGATTTCTGACAGAATTTTCAAACCATACTCATAAGTGTTCATACTTTTCACTGCTAACGCTAGCCGACTAGCTCACTAGCACTAACCTGGCATGATGTCTGACAGAATTTTTCAAACATATTCATAAATGTTCATAATTTTCACTGATAACACTAGCCTACTAGCAAAGCTGGGCTAAACTGACAGTAATTTCAAGTCAGGGTCATAAATTCATCCAATGCTAACCAGCTAATTAACAACAGTCAACAGGAATTCTGACAGGATTTTAAGACAAATTCATAGATTTATAGAGAGGTTCATAGTCTTTACTGCTAAGGCTAGCGTATTAACTAATATGAGATAACCTGACAGAATGTTTAAGTCATATATGTGACTTTGAATGCTAACCTACTTCCTAACATGAGCTAAGCTGACAGGATTTCTGAGAGGATTTTGAAGTCATATTCATATTTGATTGAGTCTAAATCTCTAAACCTCGAGCATAAAAGCTAAAGAAATTTTAAAATAGTCTTTGATAAAAAAAAAGTGCATTTGTCCCAAACTTTACCAGGAAATAATTCTTCCGTTGCTTTACCTGAAGAAGTGAAAATAAATAGTGTTTATATTTTTATATTTTCATGATGGACTCTCTTTATAACCGAGTGCTGCAGTGTGACAGTTTTCACTCTCAAACATTCTGCTCATAATTAAAGTGTAAATGGATGAAGCGGCACAACAGCAACGTGCTCATTTAATTCCTAACGACACAGCGGCTAAGTGGACGCATGGCCCCTGAAGGCATCGCCATGGAGGAAGCTCATTTAAAAATGCATGGCTGCTGTGTGTGTGTGTGTGTGTCTTTATCTGCCGGTGCGATTAGGAGTGTGTTCAAAGGAAACAGCGGACACGTGTAGCCGAGGGGAAGCGCAGCAGGTGCTCCTGTTGAGCAATGCAAATGGGGGGAAAAAGCAAACAGGAACCAGAACGGCCCAGATGCTTCTGAACGCAGTCCTGGTGCTTTTTAGAGAAATGGAAAAGATCACACTGTTTACCATTTTTTTTTAAACGGCAAACTTAATATTCTGTGTTTATCCATTTTGCAATCTACGCTACACTCTCATGTAAACAAAGCATTAATGATGTCTTCCAGTCCCAATACGGAAGCCTTCAAGTAGGAAAAAGACACTTATTCTCATTCATATAGTCATTTCTACAGGTTTGATAACTAAAAATGAGCTACGCTGATAATAATTCTCACAGGATTTCCAAGTCATAAATGTTCAGAAATCTAACCTGACAGGATTTCTGACAGGATTCTAAGTACTTATCAAAAAGGTTCATAATATTCACCTCTACCACTAGACAGCTCGCTAACATGAGCTAACCTGACAGGAATTCTGACAGGATTTCTAAGCAGCAATCATAAATGTTCATTATATTCATGGCTAATGCTAGCCAACTAGTTAAAAAATCTGACAGGATTATTAACGGGATCTTTTTCATCTTCGTAAATATTCATCATTTCTATGCTAACAGGCAGGATCTGGCAGGATTTTTTAAATCACTATTCATAAATGACCAATGTTAACATTAGCCTAGCATGCTAAAATTAGCTCACCTGACAGGAGGTCTGCTAATATAATATGCCAGATAGATAACTAGATAGGATTTCTGACAGGATTTTTTAGGTCATATTCATACATTTTCATACTTTACACTAGTCTGCTATCAAACCTGACAGGATTTTTAAGTCACAATAATGTAGGTTCATGATGTTTATAGCTAATGATAGCTTGCTTTGTAATATGAGCTAAACCTAGCGGGATTTCCGATGGGCAAATTGATGAATGTTCATAGTCTTCAATAGTAACCTGACAGGAATTTTAGGTCATGTGACAAATGTTCGTAATCTGCATAGCTAACACAATGCAGCTATATGAGACACATATTTATGAATGTTTTATAATCTTCACCAGCAAACAAGCTAGCATGGGCTAACCTGACACGATGAAGACACATTAATAAATAATTTTTACCTCTAACGATCCACTGTTCCAGGAAAACAGCGAGTTTTGGGACAAGCTTGATTTTAAACTTTAACATTTGTCTCTGTATAATCCATGTTATTCTTTGTTTATCACCTGAGATCTCAGATATATTTTAAACATCATTGTTTATTATAACAAAACTCTCTCTCTGTAAAGAAAACACTTCATAAAACCCGATTATTTCAAGCTATGCACCCGTACCTAGATGTCCATTTTTCTTTTAGTTTGCTTCACTCCAAGGCAATAATTCATGAGTGCAATAAAATATTTAGCACTATGCTAGCCTCTAGATGTTTGCCCTAGCGATTCATGCAATCGACCATGCTCTGAGATTCAGGTCAGGTTCAATATGGGCACAGTTAAAAATGATGCCAATGCCGGAAGCCCATATACATGTGTCTACATCGCGCGGTACAGTTCCGCATTATAAACAGGCAAAGCGGGAAGTCGGCGCATGAATTAGAAAAATGAGGAATAATTAAATCTGTACTGCTGTATTCCCGCTACAGAGGTGAGTGTTAATAATTTATCAGGTGTCTGCCTCTTTACTCTTAGAAGCTGAGGCTTTGTAACCTCAAATCAGAAACCTTCTATTTTATTCCAGAAATGTACGGAAAACGAGTAAGCTCTGAAAGTATTTACAGCATAGCATATGTAATAGCATAGACTCCAGCATGGTCCAGCCTGAACTGGACCCTTAAACAGATTTGAACAAAATGGAGTCATGATACAGAAATCAGAAGCGGTTTGGAAGTGGTGTTGGTTATGATGTCATGGGCTACAGGGGTTCCTCTGAAAAAGGTTGTGGATGTGGATATGAGGTAATTTTCTGGAAAGGGGTTTGGTTACTATGTTGTTTATTTACAGGGTAATATTTAGGAATGAGATATTGAGAGGTTTTTGTTGTCACAAAGGGTTTCCAAGCCATAAATGTTCACAGCTAGCGAGGGCTAACCTGACAGGATTTCTGACAGAGTATCTAAAAAGCATAAGGGTCGTGGATAGCTGAGATTAATTAACCTGACAGGATTTCTGACAGGATTCTAATCAGAAATGTTCATTTTATTGTGATATTGGGAAGTTTTAGGCTAGAATCATTCAGCTACAAGATCATTAGTGAGATCAGACTCTGATGTTGGGATGTTGAGCAGACTCCAGTTCCAGTTCATCTCAGAGGTAATGAGTGGGGGTTGAGTCAGAGTCAGGGCTCTGTGCAGGACACCCCAGATCTTCACTCCAACCTTCATCTCCAGACCAGGTCTTCATGGAGCTGCTGTGTGCCCAGGAACAATGTTGTTGGAACAGGGTTTGAATCTTAGTTCCTGTGAAGGGAAATTGTAATGTAACATCGTACAGAGACGTTCTACACAAATGTGTGGGGGAACAGTTTAGGTAAGGACTATATATGGGTGTGATGGTCAGGGGTGTGATATATATAATATACTGGGAATATAATATACTGGGAGGATTTTCTGTGATGCTGTAATATACTGGGAGGAGTTTCTGTGATGTAATATACTGGGAGGAAATTCTGTGATGATGTAATACACTGGGAGGAGTTTCTTTAATGTAATAGACTAGAAGGAGCTTCTGTAATGCAATACACTGGGAGAAGTTTTTCTGATTTTCTGTGATGCTGTAATATACTGGGAGGAGTTTCTGTGATGATGTAATACACTGAGAGGAGTTTCTGGGATGATGTAATACACTGAGAGAAGTTTCTGTGATGATGTAATACACTGAGAGAAGTTTCTGTGATGATGTAATACACTGAGAGAAGTTTCTGTGATGATGTAATACACTGAGAGGAGTTTCTGGGATGATGTAATACACTGAGAGGAGTTTCTGGGATGATGTAATACACTGAGAGAAGTTTCTGTGATGATGTAATACACTGAGAGAAGTTTCTGTGATGATGTAATACACTGAGAGAAGTTTCTGTGATGATGTAATACACTGAGAGGAGTTTCTGGGATGATGTAATACACTGAGAGGAGTTTCTGGGATGATGTAATACACTGAGAGAAGTTTCTGTGATGATGTAATACACTGAGAGAAGTTTCTGTGATGATGTAATACACTGGGAGGAGTTTCTGTGATGATGTAATACACTGAGAGAAGTTTCTGTGATGATGTAATACACTGAGAGAAGTTTCTGTGATGATGTAATACACTGAGAGGAGTTTCTGGGATGATGTAATACACTGGGAGGAGTTTCTGTAATGTAGTAGACTGAAAGGAATTTCTGTGATGTAATACACTGGGAGGAGTTTTTGTGATGCAATACTCTGGAAGGACTTCCTCTGATGATGTAATATACTGGGAGGAGTTTCTGTGATGATGTAATACACTGGTAGGAGTTTCTGTGATGATGTAATACACTGGGAGGAGTTTCTGTGATGATGTAATACACTGGGAGGAGTTCCTCTGATGATACAATATACTGAGAAGAGTTTCCATGATGATGTAATACACTGGGAGGAGTTCATCTGATGATGTAATACACTGTGAGGAGCTTATGTGGTGATGTATTATACAGGGAGGAGGTTATGTTATGATGTAATATAGTAGGAGGAGATTCTGTGTTGATGTATTGCACTGGGAGGAGTTTTATTCTCACAATGTATAATGAGGGGATATGAACATGATGTAAAGGGTTTTGTTTGTGATATTTTAGGAGGGTTTTAGTTATGTAATTAACTGGAAGAGTTTCAGTTATGATAATGTATTAGACGTGGTTTTGATTACATTTATTCAATATATATAATACAAAATTAAATCTTTTGATGATATCATAAGAAATCAACAAATTCAAAAATTGTCATTGTCCTGACGAGAAAAGGAAGTGATAAGGACGAGGGCTGACACTGTGTTTGTAAGTAAAGCTAGCTTTAAAATAGCACGTAATAATTAATGTCATAACACACAGAGTCGGCGAGACCAGTGAGCGCTAGAGCTCTTTCTACAGCACACACACACACACACACACACTGAGAAAGCTCCTGACCTTTTTATCATGGACATGTGAGTTAATCACGTATAAAACAACAAGTGTGATGTCCATGTAGATTACCGGCGCCGTCCTCATGCCACTCGGACCTCATTATCTTTGGCAAATAAGACGATTTGCCATGTGGCACTCTGTGGGCTACACACTGTAACGAGGCCAACACCGATAAACTAATTACAGCAAGCGGCCGGACGATGGAGTCTGATGGAGCCTCACATCACGCTGCAGTGGAACTGGGAAATCCAGCCCTTCATTATTACTGATGGAGCGTGAGTGAGTGTGTGTGAAAACACTCATCAGTGATACGGACTGAGATTTAACACACAACCTCACCAGTTTGCAGTCCTTCCGTTTCTGATCATGTTTTCTCTAATTATGAGTTAATGGCCCTTTCTGAGCTCATTTATCACAGCCAGTGGAGCAATAAAAAGGGCACAAATTAGGATATGACCGCATAAAATGAGCTTAACCTTCTGTGACTTAAGGAAAAAGGTGCTAAATAGTGATCCTGAAGCTGTGGTCTGTATTCACTGCAATGCTGTACAACATCAGGGTGTTATATGGTGTAGTGTAGGAGTGACAGTGGTGGCGGTAAAGTGCGAGGCTTTGGCTCTTAGGTTACTAATTTAACTTTGAGTGTTAGGGAGTACTGACACTGGAGACTCCTTCCATCCATGTTACACGAACATACATCTCCTTACAGAACACACATCATCATGTCAATGATCTGGCCAAACAAGCCTCTAAGAACGAGCACAATACTCTTAAACAGAACGGTTCCATGTAGAACCTAAAATGGTGCTTCATACGTACATGGTTCCTTATAGGGAACAATGCTGAATGGCTTATGGAAAAGAACTTAATGAGGCTCTTTAAATCCCAGGTTTATTATTATTCATTCATTCATTCATTCATTCATTCATTCATTTATTTATTTATTTATTTATTTATTTATTTATTTATTTATTTATTTATTTATTTTATTATTTATTTTATTATTTATAATAAATAAAAAAAATAAATAATTTATTATTATTATTATTATTATTATTATTATTATTTGTAGAAATATTAAATAAAGAAAGAAAAATATTATTATTAGTAGTATGGTTATTACTATTATTATTATTATTATTATTATTATTATTATTATTATTATTATTATTATTTATTTTATTATTTATAAAAAATATTACATACAATAATTTATTACTATTATTTCTTCATTTTACTATTTATTAAAATATATTAAATAAATAAATAAATAATTTATTATTATTATTGTTATTATTATTATTATTATTATTAATAATAATAATAATAATAATAATAATAATAATAAATAAATAATGTCAATATTTTTTGTTTATTATACAAATTTAGTCAAGAAAATAAAGCAAATTTAAGAGCAGTTTAAATTTAAATCAACATTAATAACAAAATTGTCTAGAGCTTCGATAACAGCAAAACTCCCTCTTATTTAATCATTTCTGTCATTTTAGTTTGAATTATTTCACAAATTTAATCAACTATTTAATATTTTCTAAAAATCTGTCCTTCATAAACACCTCATTTCAAAATACCTTGTAGTGTAAAAGTTCTAAAAGTAATGGCACCCATTTCACCTTTCAATTCTAGAAACATTTTCATCACTCTATGAGGATTTTACATAGAACCTTTTTTCTTTTAGAAAACGGTTCCATTGGCCAAGTACAGAACCCCAGGGTTTAATAGAGAACCCCTAAAGCACCTCTACTTTATAAAAAAAGATACCATGTTAAATTAATTAAGCAACATTATCTGACCAATCAGAGCAGAGGTGAATGTGAGTCACAGTCCTGTGGTGTAATTAGCATTTATTATATGTTTATTATTTCCTTTTCACCCGTCATGATGACAGCAGATGCCCTGGATTTTTAAAAGTCACAGGATGAGTCAGTGCTTATCTTTAAGCGAGACAGAACCTTTCACATAAGGCCGAGATGTCGAGTCTCTGACCGTCTTCAAACTAAAAATGCATCAGTTTCTTTCGTGTTAATTGCATGGGTTAATTGCACATGTTGCATTTATATCACACCTTGTCTATTTTATTGCTCTTGTTAAAAAAAAATCACAGTTCAGCCGAGGAGTGATTGTAGCTATACAGATGTCATGCTGTGAAAGCCGCAAATGAACCACGTGGCATTTAATGCCTGCAGCTGTTTAAAAATAAGCACTCAAATATGTGTTTGGGGATAATTGCAGCTGAGTGCAAAAGTTTGCAGCCCCTGAGCTTTCGGAGACACTTGCTAGTAAGAAGTCTAATTAGTTGTTTCTTAACCCTTTCATGCAAAGTGTCCACACTCATGAACAGTAGATTTAGGAAAATATAAAATCACTTAAAAAGCTAATAATAATAATAATAATAATAATAATAATAATAATAATAATAATAATAATGAAAAAATAATTTTCTCTTATACAAATTACAGCTTCATCCTAAAATTCTGCTTAATTATTTTAATGGGAATTTATTTTGTTTTTTTATTTATTACACATATGTTAGCTCCATCCTAAAACCCTGCTTAATTATTGTTATGGGAATTAATTAATTAATTAATTAACTTATTTATGTATTTATTTATTTTTGTTTTTTGTTTATTTATTATTATTATTTTTATTATTATTATTTTAAGCATACTTAACTTTTGTTAACTTATGGACAATTCTTTTATTTATTTATTTATTTTTTTTTGTTATTTAGACAGAATCGAAAGTAACACATGCAAATTTAAGTAAAAAAAGAAAACATCTAAAAAAAAAGGATATGGATATGTTTAAAAAAGGATTTTGCTTTAAAGGGTTCAAAATATATAAACAAAAAATATAATTAACATTTCATAATAATATTTATTTATTTATTTATTTATTTATTTATTTAATTAATTAATTTTATATTTTTTAGATGGTGGGATATTAAAGAATATTGTCCACTCTGCATTATGTTTAAGTTTGTTTAGAGGAAAAATGTCTTTTCTGATCTCACTTGTGTCTAATTATTAGATTTGACCTTTCCAAGCATGGTGATTAGTTTTCTAGAACAGCAGCTCTGACAGTGGCGCAGGTTTACATTAATGCACTGCTTCAAATATGTCGTTGTTTCCATAGCAACAGCTCTTTCACAGGGCCGTGTAGAGAGAAAGCTCTGATGATGATAAATGCATCCAAAAATGTGGGTAGTCGTTTGATGTGGGGAAGTTTTCTGTAAGGAGATGTTTATGGAAGGAGTCTCCAGTGTCAATATCACTCAGAGGTGAAGCTGGAACTTCAAGTTTTTGACATCTTCAGGACAGAAGAGTTCACACGTTTTCTTATTTCTCAGTAACATTATTATTATTATTATTATTATTATTATTATTATTATTATTATTATTATCTTCCAGAGAAAAATAAACAAAGTCTGCTGATGGAATTATTTATTTCATGGATATTCCACAACAATAAATGTATCTATAAATGGATAAAAAGTACATGTTGATTTTTTTAGTAAATAAAAATATATATATATTTTTTTGGCCCATTTCTGTGGTATGTGCTGTAACAGGAAAACACTGTTTCTATTTTTCTGTCACATCACAACACTCAGTTTTATTTTATAAGTCAGTAGAAATGTTCATAAATCTGATTAAATGTTTGAGATTTTGGAATATTTTCTGCGTATTTCTCGTGTATTTTGTAAAGCGTAGCGCTCTGAGTGTTGGAAATGTGTTGAATAAATTGAGCTCATGAATTCGGAGGTCTACAGGACCACGTGGAGGAAAAAGTCGAGTGTTTTTTTCATCGAAATGTAATTGAGTGGAATAATAATATTTTAATTAAATGCGGGTAAAGATTAAATTCCATAAAAATGACAATTAAGCAGGATTTCTGAACGGAGCTGTCAGGTTTATAGGGAAAAATTATTTTGTCATTTATTTCAACAGGCGCAACGATGATGTCATGCAAACCTGTCTCACTCTCACTGTATCTGCAATGGATACAGCATCTCTCTGTCTACCTGTCTGTCTGTCTTTCTGTCTGCCTGTCTTTCTGTCTGCCTCTCTATCTGTCTGTCTTTCTGCCTGCCTGTCTGCTTAGCTATCTGTCTGTCTGCCTGAATGACTCTCTGTCTGTCTGTCTCTTTCTGTCTGTCTACCTGCATGTCTGTCTGCCTGCCTCTCTGTCTACCTGTCTCTCTGTCTGACTGTCTGCCTCTCTGTCTACCTGTCTGTCTGCCTGTCTGTTTCTCTATCTGTCTAAGTCTCTGTTTGTGTGCCCCTCTCTCTCTGTCTACCTGTCTGTCTGTCTCTCTGTCTGTCTGCCTGGCTCTATGTTTACTGATCTGTCTGTTTTTCTGACTGACTTTCTGCCTGTCTGTCTGTCTTTCTGCCTGCCTGTCTGACTTTCTGTCTGTCCGTCTGTCTGTCTCGCTATCTGTCTAAGTCTCTGTTTGTGTGCCCCTCTCTCTCTGTCTGCCTGGCTCTTTGTCTACCTGTCTGTCTGTCTCTCTGTCTGTCTGCCTGGCTCTATGTTTACTGATCTGTCTGTTTTTCTGACTGACTTTCTGCCTGCCTGTCTGTCTTTCTGCCTGCTTCTCTGTCTGTTTGTTTGCCTGTCTGTCTCTCTATCTGCCTGTCTCTTTGTCTTTCTGCCTGCCTATCTGTCTATCTGCCTGTCTGTTTACTTGTCTCTCCCTCCTCCTCGCTATCTATCTGTCTGTCTTCCTATCTGTTTACTTGTTACTCAGCCTGTCTGTCTGCCAGTCTGTCTGTTTTTCTGCCTGCTTCTCTGTCTGTTTGTTTGCCTGTCTGTCTCTCTATCTGCCTGTCTCTTTGTTTATCTGTCTGCATGTCTGTCTGTCTGCCTGCCTCTCTGTCTATCTGTCTGTGTTCCTATCTGTTTACTTGTCTCTCTATCTCTCTGTCTACCTGTCTGTCTGTCTGTCTGTCTACTTGTCTGTCTGTCTGCCTGCCTCTCTGTCTATCTGTCTGTGTTCCTATCTGTTTACTTGTCTCTCTATCTCTCTGTCTACCTGTCTGTCTGTCTGTCTGTCTACTTGTCTGCCTGTCTCTCTCTCTCTCTCTCTTTCTGTCTCTCTTTGTCTGTCTGTCTCTGTCATTATCTGATTTCACTCTGTCTGTCTCTCTCTCTGTCTGTCTGCCTGCCGGTCTGTCTGCCAGTCTCTCTGTCTGTCTCTTTCTGTCTGTCTCTCTGTGTCTTATCTGACCTCACTCTGTCCAGTTCTGGTCTCCAGTGCTGTTAGTGTAGTGCAGCTCCAAACCCACTGACATTTTAAAGGAATTTAAACAGTAAATGAGCGACTGCAGTGTCACCTACTTAATTACACTATGTGTGAGTGTGTGTGTGTGTGTGTGTGCTCATGGCGGCGGTGTACTCAAACTACATTTTCAGATTAATGGCCGTCCTCCTCTCTCCTGCAGCTCTACATTTAAACAAGACGTTCTCTTAGCGAGCGCTAATTCAAAACAAATGAAGGCATTAGCGCTTGGCTAACAGTGTCGACTCTTAAAATGGCCATGAGAGAGAAATTCACTGTAAATACTTTCACTGTCTCCATCCAAAGAGTGCCAAAAATTCAAAAGATGATGTTTTTAGACGGAATATGTCGTGTAATTTTTCACAAAAGCACACATTTTTAAAAGTATCAGGATATAAACACACAGAGTTACGTGCGCCACTGAATTCTGGCTTCTGATTGGTCGAAAGTTGTGACTAAATTGTCTTTACATTTAGAACAATTTTCTAATAAAAATGGAATGAACTTGTTTTTGTGGACAAAATGTAAAGTATGTAACAAGTATAATATTTATAATAAAATAATACTGCTTTAATTGTTTTAAACACTGAGGCTTGTCTGTCAGTTGATAAAATTTCGGATGAAATCCCTTTAAGATCACGGTGCTTTACCTTATGTTAGATTTCATTCATCAAAATATTTAAAACCGTGATCTTCTAGAAATTTCTCTGATCTAAATGATGTAAGAAAGATCGTATTTACAAGTTGAACGCACTAAGAATGCCAAAAAGTCGTAATTACGAACAGGAAACTCTGGGGGGTTTCTTTGGGGGCGTGTCAATAAGAAAACACACTGGAGTCAAAAAAAGGATGTATTTGAGTGTAAATTTTTTAATGTTTCCTCATCTGAGTAACAGACTTTAGTGATTATTAGCGATTATGTGAGGCATATTATGGAAATCCAAGCAAAATGATTAACATTTAAGCAGCTAAAGGAAAGAGAAGCACTTTAATTATATTATAGACACTTTTTCTGTTAGTAAACATTGTGATGTTTTTGTGTGGGCGGAGCTTAGGTGGAGGCAGAAAGATTTCCCTGACCGCTTTATGAGCGGAAGTTCTCACATTTTCTTGTTTGTGTATAGTTTTCTAGTTTGTTTTTAAACAATGGCTGGTCAAAATCCTAATTTATCTGACTGTGTTAGGTCACTCACTGTCCAGGACCCAGAATGTTGTTTGAAAAAAATAACTTTAACGGACAGAACCAGATTGGCCGACCCAATTAGTACACGCTCACTCAGTGGATGGACGATGTGACAGGATGACCTCTGGGTGAGTGACCTCACATCTACACCTATCTGGTAGAAAAACCGAGCACTTCTGGTAACTGTAGAGAGGAAGATGAACACAAACAGTTTCCTTTGTTTAGTCTCGGGTTGTTAGCTACCACTTAGCTAACTTACACGCTAAAAAGTTTCTAAAGCATTATCTGAAAAATCATTTCACTTGTTCCCCAGTTTCTGATGAGGTTTACATCCATAAGAAATATTTAGACACATAACCACACTGAAAACCATACCAAAGAAAACCAACATATCAACCTTATCTGATATGAAGTGTATGCTGCAAACGCCAGCATTTTTTGATTATTCTTTCTGTCCAGTCCATTCGTTTTATTGCGTTTAACGACAGCTGTGGTCGTTTTTTTGTCCGGCAGTGGTAACAGGTATGTGATAAAACTACATATTGGAGCCCCGTCCATTCTGTGACCTGAACACAACTGATGTCATAATTACGACTTGTAATTACATAAATACAGACTTCCCAGGAATGTTTTATATTTCTGTCAATAATTGGAACATAATTGTTTTAGATCTCTGTATCCCGGTGTGTTATCACATCCCACATCTGTAAACAACCTGCTGCATCGTCTCAGCTACGAAACCTTCACCACAAGCTACAGATCCACGTCCAGGCATTTCTCCGATTCGGACCGGGAGTTTTTGGATGCGGGTTCTGGTTTCGCCAAAGTCCAGATGTATTAATGGCGTTCATTCGGCAAGTGGTTACGCACATGACAGTTCATTTTCTGCATGGTCTCACAAAAGTCGATACAATCTTGTAAAGACAAATACCAGATAGCGCTCCTCTCCTAACTGATGCCGTTTCACCAAGGAGACATTAATCAAACGGGCCGGACGAGGCGGGCCGCCCGGTCCGTCTTTAATAAAGGAGGCAGCATGATCTATGAATGAATTCATAGCAGGAGCTGCCTTCATTACGCTGATATGCTGCTGAGCGTCGCCTGTGCTGGACTCAGATAAGGACATCCCCGTACAATAACAGGAATAAACCCTGCTCTGTTCCTTCATTAATCTGCAGCACAGCTTCTTCTCAAATCCAAAGCCCATCTTTTATTCTTCTAATGATGCTGCTGCTGCTTCACTGTATCATCAAACCTCACTGTACCGTGTCAAGATGGAGGAACGTTCTCTCTCTCCCGCTGCTTTGTGGATCCGTTTCATTCCTGCGACGTTTAAAAGTGTCTCCATCGAGTGTGTGAGAGGACGCGTGGTCCGGATAAATAAGGAATGTTGTGCTGTTATGGGAAAATAATCAACGCTAGGTTTTATTCCTCTCATGCTACAGCATTACGTCAGAAAAATCACTGATCAAGGATAAAAACTCCCAAAATTCCGATTTGGAATTCCCACACAGTGTGTAAAGTGAACATTTTTCCCACTTGGCTTTACTTTAACAGATCTGTAGTTCTTTAGGCTGATCAAAGGTTCTGGTTATTGAAGGCTTTAAGTTTGAGACAGATTGCTGACTGTGTGTGTGTGTGTGTGTGTGTAAACACTCGATAGCCATGTTGTGCAAATACTATTGCACTAGTAGACAAGTATTCCTCTTTCTTCCTTCCTCATAGCCGTCTGTTCCAGATCTGATCCAAACACTTAAAGTTAGCAGACAAGAATAAAAAGTAGAATTAGCTTATCTCGTTCCCACAGTAGCATTTATCAACAAACATGTAAAGGATGGAAAATGAGTATGGACGAAATACTCTTCATAATCTTAATCTTTTCCTTAAAACTACAAAGCCATACAACAGCTTTATCTTTAAGCTAACGCTATACAAACATTAGCGAATTGAATTAGCTTATCTCAGCCAACCAGCGGAGGTTAGCTTAGCTTATCCGAATCCTGATCAACTGGATACTCTTTATTTATTTCACTTTAAACTCTAAAACCAGCTGCCGGAATCTCTTAGTGGCTGTGCGCGAGAAGATTCAGAGCTGAATGCTAAAGACTTTCTAAGATCTACACGCTGCTAATGCTAATTGTGCTAATAATAATTGTATGTGTTTATAAATCTCACACAGAAGGTTGCTGTATAATAAATGAGAGCAGCACTGACTTTATTCTCCTGAGCAACGTTACAGGACGTAATCATCATAATCAGAACAATCACAATATTTCCTGTGCAGAAGTCTAAACAAGAGGAACGAAGGATTGCAGAAAAATTATAATAAACGAGGGAGAAATTAGCGTGTTGGGACGGACGGAAAAAAGTCGGAAAAAATCAGTTCTGCTCTCAGCTGCACAGAACGACATCGGAAAAACTCATTGTTCTCCATCCTGACCTGTGAGAGTCAGAACACATGCTAATGCTAGCTGGAGGAAACTGAGCTCAGAACACATGCTAACGTGTGTGTGTGTGTGTGTGTGTGTATGTGTAAGCATGTGTGTTTGTGTGTATATGTTTGTGTGTGTGTGTGTGTGTGCTTGCGTGTGTGTGTGTGCATGTGTGTGTGTGTGTGTATGTGTGTGTGTTCTGCACTAAACCTATAGATGGATAAACCTAAGTGTGAATTGGAATCAGACTCAGCAGATGATTCATCAGAACTCGGATGTTGAAAAGTTCTGTTCAAATGAAAAGTGTGTAAAAATCCCTCCCGAAGCTCCGAGTCTTTCTCTCCTCACAGCTTTAATTAAACACATGTGATGTTTCTCTTCTGCAGAGACAGACGTTTCTCAGGTTGGAGTTTTTTGGCTCTTCAGAACTGGAGAAATTCCAGGCTTCAACTCCAAAAAGCTGTCATTGTGATGAAACGTCCTCGTTTAGACGGATGCTGGGAGCGATAAATGCCTTTTGGCTAATAACTAGCGACGTGTTTAGTCTTTTTTCACAGGTTTGTTCCAGCGCTAATCAGCGTAAATGATGGATTTAAAAAGACTTAGCGATCACGCAGTCAGAAGTCTGATGTTGATGTGAAGGTGACGAGAAGCGAGTGTGTGACTCACCTTCACTCTGAAAACCAGATGAAGAAGAAAGTTTAGAGGATAGAAAAAGTTTTAGAAACTTTATTCAAGTCCAGTGTTCATAGAACTGCATAGAGCTTCATAGCTAAATTATACCGACATTCCTCAATTGATATGAGTTAATATGACTGTTATGTAATATTTATGAACACTGGACTGGATGAGCGATCACCATAGAGCTATATAGATACTACATACTTACTTTATGCAGGTATCATGTCTTTACACATCTTACACAGTGCTTTATTTAGTTCATAGAGCTACATAGTACTACAGAGCTACAGTACATACTAGATTCTACATACACACTTTATAAAATAGACAATTGTGTGCATAGATCTACAGAGCAACATGATTATTCATAACATAAAGGGTGGTGTTCATAGAGCTACATTATATTCTAGAGTCTATCTTGAGGCTTCATAACATACAACAAGGGTGGTATTCATAAAGCTACATAGATCTACAAAGAGCTACATTATGTTCTAGATTCTGCCTAGATTCTATATAGTATGCATTAACAGTGGTATTCATAAAGCTAAATAGAGCCACAGATTCTTCATAACATAAATAAAGGGCTGCTTTCATTGAGCTACATAGTATACATTGGATTCTACAAAGATGCTTCATAACCTGTAGTATGTATGGTGTTCTTCGAGCTACATAGTACTACATAGCTAAAGTACATACTAGATTCTACATAAATGGTTCATAATGTAAAGCGTGGTGTTCATGGAGCTACATAAAGTGACATTATATTCAAGATACTATATAGATGCCTCATGACATGTAGTAAGTGTGGTGTTTATAGAGCTACGTAGTAATGCATAGCTACAGTACATACTAGATTCTACACAGATGCTACATAACATGTAGTGAGTGTGGTGTTCATAGAGCTACCTAGAGCTACACTATATTCTTCTATATTTTGGATTCTATCCATATGCTTCATAACAGACATTAAGGGTGGTATTCATAAAGCTACATAGAGCTACATATATTCTAGATTCTGCCTTGATTCTATAAAGTATACATTAACAGTGGTCTTCATAGAGCTACATAAAGCTACAGAGCAACACGATTCTTCATAACATAAATAAAGAGTGGTGTTCATAGAGCTACACTATATTCTAGATTCTTTCCAGATGCTTCATCACATACATTAAGGGTGGTATTCATAAAGCTACATAGAGCTACATAGAACTACATTATATTTTAGATTATGTCTATTTTCTATATAATATACATTAATGATGGTCTTCATAGAGCTACAGAGAAACATGATTCTTCATAACATAAATAAAGGGTGGTGTTCATAAAGCTACATAGTGCTACAGAGCTACAGTACATACTAGTTTTTACATTGATGCTTCATAACATACATTTTGGGGTGGTATCAATAAAGCTACATAGAGCTACATATAGTCTATCTTGAGACTTCATAACATACATAAAGGGTTGTATTCACAGAGCTACATAAAGCTACATTATATTCTAGATTCTGCCTAGATTCTTTATATTATGCATTAACTGTGGTCTTCATAGAGCTACATTGATCTACGTAGAGCTAGATTCTACCTAGATGCTCCATAACATTCAGTAAGTGCGGCGCTCATAAAGCTAAATACATAGCTATATTCTAAGTTTTAAAATAAACATGGCATAACCATGAATAGAAACGCTTCTGACCTCTCATAGATTTTTATCTCATGTTCATATAACAATTAAAAGACCTGACAAAAAGTTATGATGCTCCAAGTCAGCCTAGAAAGTGTTATAACAGCTTTATGACTAACACTCAGTTCCTATATGGTAATTTGGAAGCAAGAGGAAAAGAAACCTGATTTCTGGCTTCATAGGTAAGCTATAAGAGCTTATGAAAGGTCTTATGCACTAGGTTTATTATTATTAATAGTAGTATTAATACTCCAAACGTTCTGCGCATCCATTTCAGCTCTCCTTTATCGCTTATTTCAGCCGAGACTTCAGGAGAACATAATGAAGCTGTGATAAGTGTTCATCATCCTCGGCTGACTCGCGCTACCCCTGCGCTCCTCTATAATGAAGCTTCAGAGACACAGCCAGCCAAATCAGATCAAGCGTTAAAGTCCGTAATATCGGCGTACGCCGAGCCTCAATCAGGAGAGCAGAAAGAAAATGGGAGTAATCAAAAACGAAGGGACGGCTCAATGCGGCGTACTGTTAGCCTTCGCCGTTATCGAAATTTCACTTTACACCCACGCTCCACTTGACTGGTGATTAATATAAATTGCACAGAAGGCAGAAGTGAAATCTTAAGGTTGTATCTTTAAAGCGTAATCCATGCACGCACAGGAGCACTAATCCCCACACTTTATTCTATTATTATTCACATAAACCCCAGCTCAGGTTCCCTGATACATGCTTTTGTTTGATTTTCTCTGTTGTGACCTGAAAAGAAGTGGAGAGCAGAGACGCCATGTGTTTACGCCGATGTCTTATCTTTCCAGACGACGTTGGTGTTTAAAGCTAAATTTCCGGATCTCGGAGCCCACAGGCTGAGACGTGATAACAATACGCTAATCGTGTGACCATTTTCCATCACACTGAATATTGCTGAATCACACTGTATCTCTAAATCACTGAATCTCACTGTATCACTGATTCACACTGAATTGCTGAATCACTGAATCACACTATATTACTGAATCACACTGTATCTCTAAATCACTGAGTCAAACTATATCTATGAATCACTGAATCACTCTGAATCACAATATACATGTATCACACTGTATCAATGAATCACTGAATCACACTGTACCACTGAATCACACTCAATCACATTATACCTGTATCACACTGTATCAATGAATCACTGAACCACACTGTATCACTGAATCACACTGAATAGGTCTGTATCACTAAATCACACTGCATCACTGAATCACTTAATCACACTGAATCACAGTGAATCACACTGAATCACAACGTACCTCAAAATCAATGAATCACACTGAAGCACTGAATCACACTGTATCACTGAATCACTCTGCCACTGAATCACACTGTATCACTGAATCACACAGTATCACTGAATCACACTGTATCACTGAATCACACTGTATTTCTAAATCACTGAATCACACTGTATCTCTAAATCACTGAATCACACTGTATCTCTAAATCACTGAATCACACTGTATCACTGAATCACACTGTATCTCTAAATCACTGAATCACACTGTATTACTGAATCACGCTGTATCTCTAAATCACTGAATCACACTATCACTGAATCACACTGTATCACTGAATCACACTGTATCGCTGAATCACACTGTATCTCTAAATCACTGAATCACACTGTATCTCTAAATCACTGAATCACACTGTATCACTAAATCACACTGCCACTGAATCACACTATCACTGAATCACTGAATCACACTGTATCACTGAATCACACTGTATCACTGAATCACACTGTATTACTGAATCACACTGTATCTCTAAATCACTGAATCACACTATCACTGAATCACACTGTATCACTGAATCACACTGTATCTCTAAATCACTGAGTCACACTATCACTGAATCACACTGTATCACTGAATCACACTGTATCTCTAAATCACTGAATCACACTGTATTACTGAATCACACTGTATCTCTAAATCACTGAATCACACTGTATCACTAAATCACTGAATCACACTGTATCACTGAATCACACTATCTGTAAATCACTTAATCACACTGTATCACTGAATCACTGAATCACACTGCCATTGAATCACACTGTATCACTGATTCACTGAATCACACTGTCATTGAATTACACTGTATCACTGATTCACTGAATCACACTGTCATTGAATTACACTGTATCACTGAATCACACTGCCACTGACTCTCACTCTATCACTGAATCACACTATATCACTGAATCACTGAATCATACTGCCACTGAATCACACTGTATCACTAAATCACTGAATCACACTCCCACTGAATCACACTGTATCACTGAATCACACTATATCACTAAATCACTGAATCACACTGTCATTGAATCACACTGTATCACTGAATCACATTGCCACTAAATCACACTGTATCGCTGAATCACTGAATCACACTGCCACTGAATCACACTGTATCACTAAATCACACTGCCACTGAATCACACTGTATCACTGAATCACTGAATCACACTGCCACTGAATCACACTGTATCACTGAATCACTGAATCACACTGTATCACTGAATCACACTGTATCACTGAATCACTGAATCACACTGCCACTGAATTACACTGTATCACTGAATCACACCGCCGCTGAATCACACTGCCACTGAATCACACTGTATCACTGAATCACACTGTATCACTGAATCACACTGCCACTGAATCACACTGCCACTGAATCACTGAATCACACTGCCACTGAATCACACTGTATCACTGAATCACACTGTATCACTGAATCACTGTATCACACTGTATCACTGAATCACACTGTATCACTGAATCACACTGCCACTGAATCACACTGTATCACTGAATCACACTGTATCACTGAATCACACTGTCATTGAATCACACTGTATCACTGAATCACACTGTCAATGAATCACACTGTATCACTGAATCACTGAATCACACTATCAATGAATCACACTGTATCACTGAATCACACTGTCAATGAATCACACTGTATCACTGAATCACTGAATCACACTGTATCACTGAATCACACTATATCACTGAATCACTGAATCACACTGTCTCACATGAAAACAGCTCTATGCGCCTCGGCTGGAACACACACACACACGCTTGACCATAATCACATAAACTAACCATGCAGACTGAACTCTCAGACTAGATAAGCTTTTCCCAAGACATCAGTTCTAGAGCACAAGGAGTCCTCATGCTTAAAGAGGGACAACTGAAGAACCCTTCAGGAATCTATAACTCTATAATCACTAAGTATGTAGTAAGTCATCCTGGATTGGACTGCAGTGTAGCAGAAGTTCACCGTTAGAAACAATCAGACCTAGGGGAAATTTAGCAAACCCAATCTGCCTGGATGTTTCTGGAATGTGGGATGAAACCGGAGAACCCTGAGGGATCCAGTGCAAATGTGGCAAGAACATAGTAATGTTCTAACATAGGATCAAAGCTGGAACTGTGGAGCTGTCTACAACAATAGCTCACCTGAGCCCTGACATATCCATGTCATATCCACGTCATAACCATGCATAGCATGCGGACTGATCATATAGAGAATACTCTAGAACCTCCTGTTATGTGCTCTTTGGTTTAAAAAAAGACCTTGATCGAGGAAAATGTTTGT
Organism: Hemibagrus wyckioides; assembly: GCF_019097595.1. Classification (NCBI taxonomy): domain Eukaryota; kingdom Metazoa; phylum Chordata; class Actinopteri; order Siluriformes; family Bagridae; genus Hemibagrus; species Hemibagrus wyckioides. The sequence goes on along the minus strand of NC_080717.1, from coordinate 1,915,496 downwards.
TTATGATCAGCAGAAATAAAAAAATAAAAATCAGTGCACCTGATATCATGTCACATGTTGGACTGTAACCATGACAACAAGCACAGGTACTACTTCAAGCACAAGGTAAAAAGAATCGAAAGCAAGCTCAACATCGATGATATGTAACCATAGCAACTGTCATATAACGGCAGCCTATTAAAATGTGGGCGGGGCTATAAAGTTTGTTTAATAAAATTAGAATGAGTTCAATTACAAGGAAGGAAAACATGTACAAAGGTTTTTTGATTTTTTTTACTGTTACGAGCCCATAGTTGATTAGAGAGGCAGCGTTTGTGTGCAGTGTTTATACACTCCAGCTGTAGAGTGTGTGATTATCAGCGATGGCGTTCTGGTGTAATCTACAGTATGAGAGAGGTGTGTGTATTAGTTTCATGCAGAATTAGGCTCCAGAATAACCTCTAATCAATCCCCAAAGGAAAGAGGGTGGGGCTTTGTTCCAGTTTGGGGCGGAGCTAATTTCAGAGCTGTAAAAATAAACTGAACTTTAACTGAACTGAAAATATCAGGATTCTTGGTGTGGTTCTTGAAGGAGTCTTTGGATGATATAGAGGTAACACATAAAGGAGGTACACAGAACCAGATCACTGAATCACACTGAATCACACTGTGTCATTGAATCACTGAATCACACTGTACCACTGAATCACACTGTATCACTGAATCACACTGTATCACTGAATCACTGAATCACACTGTATCACTGAATCACACTGTATCACTGAATCACACTGTATCACTGAATCACACTGAATCACACTGTGTCATTGAATCACTGAATCACACTGTATCACTGAATCACACTGTATCACTGAATCACACTGTATCACTGAATCACACTGAATCACACTGTGTCATTGAATCACTGAATCACACTGTATCACTGAATCACACTGTATCACTGAATCACACTATCACTGAATCACTGAATCACACTGTATCACTGAATCACACTGTATCACTGAATCACACTGAATCACACTGTGTCATTGAATCACTGAATCACACTGTACCACTGAATCACACTGTATCACTGAATCACACTGTATCACTGAATCACTGAATCACACTGTATCACTGAATCACACTGTATCACACTGTGTCATTGAATCACTGAATCACACTGTATCACTGAATCACACTGTATCACTGAATCACACTGAATCACACTGTGCCATTGAATCACTGAATCACACTGTATCACTGAATCACTGAATCACACTGTATCACTGAATCACACTGAATCACTGAATCACACTGAATCACTGTATCAATGAATCACTGAATCACACTGTATCACACTGTATCACACTGTATCATTGAATCACACTGAATCACTGAATCACACTGTATTACTGAATCACACTGTATCTCTAAATCACTGAATCACACTATCACTGAATCACTGAATCACACTGTATCACTGAATCACTGAATCACACTGTATCACTGTATCAATGAATCACTGAATCACACTGTATCACACTGTATCATTGAATCACACTGAATCACTGAATCACACTGTATCACTGAATCACACTATCACTGAATCACACTGTATCTCTAAATCACTGAATCACACTGTATCACTGAATCACACTGTATCTCTAAATCACTGAATCACACTATCACTGAATCACTGAATCACACTGAATCACACTGTGTCATTGAATCACTGAATCACACTGTATCACTGAATCACACTGTATCACTGAATCACACTGAATCACTGAATCACACTGAATCACTGTATCAATGATTCACACTGAATCACAATGTATCACTGAATCACACTTTATCAATGAATCACTGAATCACACTGAATCACACTATGGTGCAGAATTACGTTACAGAATAATAGTGATACAGTGTGATTCAGTGACTCAGTGATACTGTGTGATTCAGTGATTATTCAGTGATTCAGTGATCACTGAATCACACTGAATAGGACTGTATCACTGAATCACACAGTATCACTGAATTGCTGAATCACACTGTATCACTGAATCACACTGTCTCTCATGAAAACAGCTCTATGTGAATCTATATGAATCATATCATCAGGGAAGGACAGAAACACAGCATGAGCATCAAGGTCAAATCCTGTGTGTCTTGTGTCAATCTTAATGATGCCTTCGGGGCGATGCTGCCACGGTTTTCAATAGCTCTTAAAAATAAACTCCACTTTTCATTCTTTTTATAAAGACCTAAAGGGACATGGGATGCTCATCTGCTCTCAGCAGGTCATCACAACTCCAGCATGCATGAATCCTTGGAGATAGAGATCTGGGGGTTTAGGGATCGTCAGTTCTCCTGCCAGCGAGTAGGGAGCAGCAGGGCACTACAGATTGTGTGGTCAGGTGGCTGCTGGTGTTGATTTGGAAAAGAAGTAGTGAGAGAGAGAGAGAGTGGACTAGAGAGGAAGTCCAATCCTGTCACTTCAGAGGGCGCACTGAGGTGTCAGCCATCGCTAATGAAGTGTGTGCACTGTAGTGAGTACTGCAACCAAGAAAGAATAAACAGAAAGGCAAGAGCTGCCTCGAAATTATACAGAGGATCTTTTCCTTTTAAACACAAAAAAGCACAATGCAGAATAAAAGAGACCCACCTGACATCATCTGTCTGTGAAAGGAAGCTGAATAAAGCTAATTCTATATGACTGATGTTTATTGGATTTGATAGTTTCTCGTTACACCTTCAAACATCACGATGTTTTACCGCCATCTTGTGGACAAACCACTGAATTACACCTTAACCAAATCCCAAATTCCACAGCAATCCCTAATGAGCAAAACCATAAACCTTAATGATCTGCATTATTCTGCTCAGGAATTAATTTCTAAATAATAAAAAATAAATAAATAAAAAATATATTATGATGTCTATTACAGAGTGTACGTTAATGAGTCGGGAAAATTAGAGACACATGTGCAGTCCATCTTTAAGTGACAGCTGTGGGAAAATTACCATCTCGATTTATGGATCTGAAGCACGGCTAATTGGGTCTAATGGATCTGAAGTCGTTTCTGTCATTAAGTCTGAGTTCATTTAAAATCATCCTGTTATGTGAGTAATATTAACATATATACAGTTTACATTTTTTTAAAAATCTGTATGGATGAATTATGCAATTAAATAATAATAAATAAGTAAATTAATTAAAATAAATAAATAAGTAATATAAGTAAATAAAGTAATTAATTAATTAAACATAAATAAATGAATTAAAAATAAATGTATTAAAATGAATAAATAAGTTAATTAATTAATTAAAAATAAATAAATGAATTAAAATAAAAAATAATTAATTGAAATAAATAAATGAATTAAACTAGATAGATAGATAGATAGATAGATAGATAAATAAATAAATAAATAAATAAATAAATAAATAAATAAATAACGATAACTCAAATATATCTAATATATTTATCAAATAATGATAACTTTTTTTATATAAAAAAAACTTTTAAAAATTATTAAATATACATTTAATTTTCCTCAAGCAAGTAATCATCAAGAAGCTGTAGGAAATAGAATGGCATAAGTATTCACTCCTCTTAAAGCTTTCCAGATTAGAAAGAATTTCATGAAGTTACCCAGAAAATCCCAAAATACTGATGTAGAACAAAATCAATAAAGTAATCTACGCATAAAAACATATACAGTACAATTTTGTATAAAAACTGCCGTTACACTGAATCATACAACGCAAAAATTGTGTCACGTGATCTCGGTGTAAATACACCTGTTCCTGGAAGAACCCAGAGATTGTTAGAGAACATCCAGTACCATGAAGAACAGCAAGTTGTCAAGGCAAGTCTAAGAGAAAGGACCAGATGTTCCCAAACCTGGAACCTCCACCTGATGATGATGATGGTGATGATGATGATGATGGTGTTGATGATGATGGTGATGATGATGATGGTGGTGATGGTGGTGATGATGATGGTGGTGGTGATAGTGATGATGGTGGTGGTGATGGTGATGATAGTGGTGGTGATGGTGATTATGGTGGTGGTGGCGATGATGATGGTGATGATGATGATGGTGGAGTTAATGGTGGTGATGGTGGTGGTGATGACGGTGATGATGATGGTGATGGTGGTGGTGATGATGGTGGTGATGATGATGGTGGTGGTCATAGTGATGATGATGATGGTGGTGGTGATGGTGGTGGTGATGGTGATGATAGTGGTGGTGATGGTATTGATGGTGATGATGATGGTGATGGTGGTGATGATGGTGGAGGTAATGGTGGTGATGGTGGTGGTGATGACGGTGATGATGATGATGATGGTGATGGTGGTGATAGTGATGATGATGATGGTGGTGATAGTGATGATGGTGATGGTGTTGGTGATGATGATGATGGTGGTGGTGATGATGATGGTGGTGGTGATGATGGTGGTGATAGTGATGATGGTGATGGTGATGATGATGGTGATGATGGTGGTGATGGTGGTGATAGTCATGATGGTGATGGTGATGATGGTGGTGATGGTGGTGGTGATGATGATGGTGGTGGTGATGGTGGTGGTGATGATGGTGGTGATGATGGTGATGGTGGTGGTGATGATGGTGGTGGTGGTGATGGTGATTATGGTGGTGGTGGTGATGGTGATGATGGTGGTGATGGTATTGATGGTGATGATGATGATGGTGGTGGTGATGATGGTGGTGATGGTGGTGGTGATGATGGTGGTGATGATGATGACGATGGTAATGGTGGTGGTGATGGTGGTGATGATGGTGATGATGGTGGTGATGATGATGACGATGGTAATGGTGGTGGTGATGGTGGTGATGATGATGATGGTGGTGGTCATAGTGATGATGGTGGTGATGGTGGTGATGATGATGATGATGGTGGTGGTCATAGTGATGATGATGGTGGTGGTGGTGGTGATGGTATTGATGGTGATGATAGTGGTGGTGATGGTGGTAATGGTGGTAATGGTGGTGATGGTATTGATGGTGATGATGATGATGGTGGTGGAGATTATGGTGATTATGGTGATGGTGGTGGAGGTAATGGTGGTGGTGACAATGATAGTGATGGTGGAGATGAAAAAGTCAAAACTAGTAATAAATAAATAAATAAATAAATAAATAAATCAATAAATCACAGGGTGTGTAAAGTAATCTGAGGGAAACAAATCTAGAAGTCAGAACCCGAACTTCAGAACATTGTGTTTGAAACTTGAGTATTTTATGACTGAATTTAAATAAATATTAATAAAATATATAAATAAAAAAACTTAAATTATTGATTTATTCAAAAAATAATATCTATGCTGTAGTTAATGAATTTGGGATAAAAATATAGAAATAAAACAGAATTAAATTAATAATAATAATAATAATAATAATAATAATAATAATAATAATAATAATAATACAAATGACAGATTTTACTTGTGCTAAAACAATTTTTATTAAAAAATACACAGGTAAAAATGATGGCTGAAAATAATACAGAAGAAAAAAATCAACAGATTATAAACACAAGTTTACGATTCATTCGAGTTTTTCTCAGATATAAGGTAAGGTTTTCTCAGATATAAGGTGCAGAACCTGCAGCAGTAGAAGATGCCGAAGATACCCCCTGGTATACAAGCTTCTGTGCTCCGTCTCCAGGTTTTACACACACACTTTTATTCAGTTTATAAAACACTAACTTCTCTTAAAACAACCAAGAGGTCAGAAGCGGATAAACACCAAATGTGATTTGGTTCAACGTTTAAAGCGGCCAGAAATAACATGGAGACGTGTGTGTGTGTTTATGTGTGTATTTGTATGTGTGTGTGTATATATCCTCTTTACAAACACTCGAGATGGCTCAGCACCTCCTGAAAGACCTGCAGAAACACCAGAGCAGAGATTTAGTAAAACATCACCTTTATATCAGAACAGAGCTGAGGATCTGACACGATGATAAAGATAAAACATCAACATCCTGATCAACTAAATAAATAAATTCAGTCACAAAACACTTTTCTGAGATCACTAACATTACATTTGTGTTTCTTCACGATAAAGAAACAACAAATTCAGAGCATTTATATAGTAATAACTTTGTGTATAATGAAAAAAGTATCATGATATATGATAATATTGCCCATCCTTTAGGTCATAATATAAAAATTAAAGAGTGGTTAATGTGTTAAACATCACTGTTATACACTGATCAGGCATAACATTATGACCAGTGACCGGTGAAGTGAATAAGACTGAGTATCTCCTCATCATGGCACCTGTTAGTGGGTGGGATATATTAGGCAGCAAGTGAACATTTTGTCCTCAAAGTTGATGTTAGAAGCAGGAAAAATGGACAAGTGTAACGATTTGAGCGAGTTTGACCAAAAGGACCAAATTGTGATGGCTAGACCACTGGATCAGAGCATCTCCAAAACTGCAGCTCTTGTGGGGTGTTCCCGGTCTGCAGTGGTCAGTATCTATCAAAAGTGGTCCAAGGAAGGAACAGTGGTGAACCGGTGACAGGGTCATGGGCGGTCAAGGCTCATTGATGCACGTGGGGAGAGAAGGCTGGACCGTGTGATCCGATCCAACAGACGAGCTACTGTTGATCAAACTGCTGAAGAAGTTAATGCTGGTTCTGATAGAAAGGTGTCAGAATACACAGTGCAGGACGGGTCAGGGCTGTTTTGCCAGCAAAAGGGGGACCAGCACAATATTAGGCAGGTGGTCATAATGTGATGCCTGGTTGGTGTATACGAACGTTCAGGGTGATGTGGAGAATTGTTAATAAAACACTGGACTTACGTCACAGTTTGTGAAGAAGTAGGACAGAGCAATGAAGAGCTTCCTGTCCTCTTTGTGGTATCTCCAGCAGTGAAGAGCCTGACCTGCGGGAGAGCATAGATTCATAGAAATCTCTATCTCTATTTCTAAATCAACCAAAGGCATTATGGGTAATGTAGAAAAAGCATCAGAAGAAGTTTAGTGGACTTTTCCTTACCCTACTGAGTGTCTACAGACACATACAGCGTATTTATTCCCTCCATAATCGCAATAAGAGATCTTTAACGAATCTCCTCTGTAGTATTTTACCCTCTTTACCTTGCACTCTCTGCAGGAAGCCTCCCGACTCGTCCCCGATGCAGAAGCAGCCTTGCTCAAAGCTGATCTGTTCGTACTTCTGCATGTTGGCGAGCACGGTGCCGCGTACAGGAAGGTACAGGGTGCTCCCGTTCGGCTCCCAGCTCTCGGAGTAATACACACCTTTCTGACCATCGATCCGCACGAAACTACCTACACACACACACACACACACACACACACAGGACAGAAATGAGCAGCAGGCTGAGATGAGGACAATCAGGAGACTCTTTGCACACGTATGTTCTTTCCTCTTGTCCTAACTTTTCAAACACTTTTTAGTTGTTCCAGATTTCTGGTGTACTTGGAGAGGGAGAGAAAGAGAGAGAAAGGAAGAGAGAGAGGGGGGGGGGGGGGAAGGAAGGAAGGAGGGAAGGAAGGAGAGAAAGGGGGGGTGGACTGAGGGAAGGAGATGCTCTTTCTGACTGAAGATAAATAGGCCCAATTCTTGGGCCCTATGCAAAGACAGTGTATGGGGGGGCCCTTTCCCATCATCTCATGATCCACGCTATTTATCACTTTTTAAAAAAATAATAATATAAAAGTGTACACGCTTTACTCACTGATACAACTGTTGTCAAATCAGTGATGTAAAATTGAAAAGAACATTATTAAAAATTCTAATACCATGTATAGTATAAAAAAATTCTTTGCATTGCATGCATGTTAATGCAGCACAGAAATAATTTGTGTATAAATTGTGCTATACCAAGACAGGTAATGTCGGTCCTGGAAGGCCGCTGTCCTACAGAGTTTAGCTCCAACCTTAATCCAGCACACCTGAACAAGCTAACCAAGGTCTTCAGGAACACTAAGGCTATAGACAGGTATGTTTTGTTTTTTCTTCTTCTTCGTCTTAGGGTTGAAGCTAAAATCTACAGGACAGCAGCTCTCCAGGATTGACTTTGCCTACCCCTGTGACTTTATACTATAAATCAGGGGTGTCCAGTCTTATCCAGAAAGGGCTGGTGGGGGTGCAGGTTTTCATTCCAACCAAGCAGGAGCTATACCTGATTCCAACTGGCTAATCAGTAGATCTTTTCTTTCAGTAGACTCAGGTGTGGCTTCTACTCAGTTGGAATGAAAACCCGCACCCACACCGGCCCTTTGCGGATAAGATTGGACACCCCTGCTATAAATAAAGCACCTCAGGTATCCCCTTATAGATAAAAATGACAACTTAATGATTTTTTTTATTTTAATTGTGTTTTATTAAGAGACATTGTGCTCGTTGTCCAGAACATTATTATTCTTTCAATCAGTAACAAATAAATAAACACAATACAGTATAACTCAAATCACCACTTTGCCTTCTTTCAAAGCATGTCTGTCTAACTCAAAATAAATAAAATAATAAAATAAACAAAAGTGAAAAAGGCTGAAACACTAGCAGTAGAACCTTGTTGTGATGACCCCACTGCTGCACTCTCTGAGACAGGGCCGGGGAACAGAGGGTTTCTCATTCTAATATTTTGAGCAAGATCCATGAAATCTGTACTGTACAGTACACACATATTTCATATTATTCTTCATATTTTATCTGTTAAAAATTGCCTCACGTTCAAACACTTTTATTACTTATTTAGAGTAAGCTAAGATTTTTTAATTGCTAGCTTCGTAAGATTGTTTCTCTCATCACAAAACACGTTCTCACCTGCTCTCTTAGGGGGAAAACTTGGGAGAAGTTGTTTCCCTTCATTTTGTTTCTTCTCTCTCTCTCTCTCTCTGTTTTTGTTTGGACATGGTGTACAGCCAATTATCATTTGGCATTGTTCTTGAATGACCAATTAAACCATTCACATTTGCACCCTGTTCCTATAGGAGGTGTCCATAAAAACGTGTGGGTGTGCCGAATCTTGCTAAGACAGCGAGGATCAGAATACTGCGTGCGAGTGCAGGCACTGTACACTCAATTTCATTATAATAATAATACTATTTGAGGATCTATGAGGGCAGGGCGGCCAGGGCCCCTCACATGCCACTGATGCCAGGGCCCTATGCACTCAGTCACCCTTTTCCCCCCACTTACGACGCCCCTATAAATAGGGATAAACCGTAGAGTAAGAAGATGAGATAAGATGTGAGATAAACAATGATTAATTCCTCTTGATGAAAGGAAAGTGTTACAGCAGTATGAGAGTAAGATAAAGATATAAGGGAAATGCAGGAGTATCTGATGTACTGAAATATCTTCCTGAAGGTGACGTCATTCTCCTCCAGACCTGCACCATAAACCTGTTGCTTTGTCTGGAGGATTGTCTGTTTTACTCTAAATACATCACCTATGAGCACTTACTGTGATGTCCGGCTGTTTCTTTAGTAGGATAAACAGCTCCACGGTCACTTCTGTCTCCAGTCATGATGGGAACATCAGATCTTTTGCGTTTTTGGGGTAAATATCCTGTAGATGCTTCATTATGCCATTCCTGCACATGTGTGTGTCCGTTACTGAAGGAGTGTAACCCGCAGAGCTCCATGTTTACACCTACATCAACCAATGCACGATTATATGCAATAATTTGTAAAGCTGTAAATTATAAATAAACTGATTTATTAACTAAAGATCATTTTCTGCCTTTCAAAATCCAAACTGAACCGCGACACAGCTGCTGCATTACGGTACTGCCTGATTAAATGTGTATATTTGTGCACATCTGTTGAATAACACAATATCTGTGCTTTGTCTGGTTTAAAGACTTTTTTAACTACTTCAATCATCAATCTATGGACGAAAACTTTTTTTTTTAAACAAATGTTTTTTTTTTTTGGATTAGGCATATATCTGACCACCAAAAACGACGGTCCTAATGGTCCTAAAGGTTAGTGTAAACGACGCATGCGCACTGCCGACGCGGAAGGCGTGGAGAAAACGGTGCTGATAACCCAAGGATTAAATAAATAAAAATAAATCCTACATAATGTTTAAACTCGAAGGTTTGGGACCCAAATTAGACCCGGAGGAGATGAAGAGGAAGATGCGGGAGGATGTGATTTCATCCGTGAGGAATTTCCTCATTTATGTCGCTCTTCTGAGAGTCAGTAAGTGTCCGAGTCTGAAGGTTGTGGGTCAATCAGGAGAGTTTGAATAATTCGGATGATGTGATTCGGTTTATTTCAGTTCGGATGATGATTATCCATAGGTGTTGAGAATTATAATCGAGTGCTCTGAGAAACCTGAGTCTGTTTACACTATATAGCAAAAGTTTGTGCACCCCTGACCATCATACATCTCGCATGCGCGTGCTGGACATCTCATTCCACATTTATTCCTCTCTCTACTGTTATAATAAACTCCACTTTTCTCTGAAGGCTTTCCACTAGATGGATCTGTGGAGGTTTATTCAGCTACAAGATCATTAGTGAGATCAGACTTTGATGTTGAGGAGAGTCCAGTTCATCTCAGAGGTGGTCAGTGGGGTTAGGTCAGAGTCAGGGCTCTGTGCAGGACACTCGAGGTCTTCACTCCAACCTCCACCTCCACCCGTTCCGTACAGCTGTGTGCTTCAGGCAATATGTGTGTGATGGTCAGGGGTGCACATACTTTTATTCGTATGGTGTTTCTTTTATTCCCCTCAAACAGCTTAGAGTATGCCTCATGTTTAATATAAAAACAACTGAAACAAAATAACGGGGGGTGATTCGGGAGGGAGGGATGGGGGCGGGGTGTTAGGGAGGGAAAAAGAAGGAAATAGTGAGGGGGGGCGTGGTAATGGAACATAATGTATCTTCTTTCACTGTTTCTTGTATTTGTTAAGGTCACAGTTTTTCTCTCTTTCAGCTCCGTATGTCTTAAAGAAGTTGGACAGTATATGAGGATGTAAATACTGGAAACTCTGCACCTGAACTCATGGAACATCATCATGCTTCACCTGTTTGCAGCTCCGTCCTTCATCATCATCATGCTCCAGGTTAATTTCCTGGATGAAGCTGAACAGACTTTAATTTAAACCCTGTGTTTTTGCTGTGTGGTCATCGTGTCCGTGTCTCAGGCAGTCGATCGGTACACACGTGACCTGCTGTGTGTTGATCATGTGACCCAGACTTAAACGTATTTGATTCTCTGTAGATGAAGATCAGTGTGAATAAATGTCCTTGTCCTTCAGTGTGGATCTGGAGCCTTTGGTTTGTTCTTCTCGAAATGTTTTGGTTTTATTTCTTTTAGAAATGTCAGATAGTACAATAGTGTTTATTAAATTCCCTTAAAAATGCTTCATTATGTACGTGGTGGTTTTTAGTTTTTCAGCGGGCTTTCGTTTAAAATATTTGGTCACATTATTTAAAAAATAAATAAATCTTGCACAATTTCAGACCTTAAGACAAAACTAAAACTTTAAACTTATAAATGAAGGGTTGAGGAATATTCATTATTTTTATTAACTAAATCTTATTAGAACATTCAGTTTGAGTCAAAGTGAAACACAAAACAGAAGATGAATCTTCCTGACGTTATTTATTGAAATCATTTCAGTCATTTCTAAGTTGCTGAATGAAGTAGTGCATGTAAAATATCTCTGTGCGACTGATGTCCTTCTGAAGCAGCGCTGATTTCCCATCATGCTCCACTGGGAGGCATTACAGCTTCAGCTCGCTGGGCATGGCGTCTCCCGTCAGACCGGACAGAAGGTTGTTGGCTGAGAGCTGAGCCATGACGCCTCGCGTGGAGAAGGTGGCGCTGCCGATGTGAGGGAGGACCACTGCAACACACAGTGGATTATTATATTATATAAAGAATAATACATAGATATATTACATATTTATATATATGTAATTACAAACACTATATAAATAAATATTACATAAATAATATACAATTTATATTTTTTAATAATTAAAAAAAATTATACATGCATATATTAAATATATATTTTATATATAATAAATTATAAAATAAAAATATTTTTAAAAATGAAAAATCAAAATGTGAGAATTTAAAATATTTGGAGATTTAAATAAGTAAAAATGCTTTAAAAATTATATAAGGGTTGTGAATAATAATAATATTTATATTGTTTATTGTTTATCTGAACTGACCGCAGTTGCTGAGGCACAGGAGTGGATGGTCAGTGGGCAGCGGCTCAGGTGAGGTCACATCGAGTCCCGCTGCAGCAATCTGACCACTGGTAAGCGCTTGGAGCAGATCGTCCTGGTTTACAACTGCCCCTCTACAGCAGGGAGTCACAACCACAACAACATGATCATCCTAATTCATTCTTACAGCTAAAGGGTGCCAAAACTTTTACACCTGACCGACCTGCTGGTGTTGATGAAGACTGCAGTGTTCTTCATTTTACTGAAAAAGGATTTATTACACAGCTCCTGAGTCTCCGGGGTCAAAGAACAAGAAACTACCACAAAGTCACTCTCACACAGCAGAGTGTCTAATGGCACTGAGGGGAGGGGGAGGGGAGTTAGACAGAGAGAGAGAGACAGGAAGAGAGAGAGACAGAAGAAAACAGTCACTCTGCACTCTATGACACCCTTCATTTCCTCTTTTTCAGACTTTCTAATTCTTCTCTTTCTCTCACCATGCTCTCCATCCACCTCTCGAGCCTGAGGTTTCGGCTGCCGTCCCGAATAAAGCAGGCGTTTAACACCGAAGGGCTTCAGCCTGCGTGCGATGGCCAAACCTGCAGACACACAACTCGTGCTGTAACATCATCATCATCATCATCACAACCCCATCATCATCATCATCATCATCACAACCCCATCATCATCATCATCATCATCACAACCCCATCATCATCATCATTATCACAACCCCATCATCATCACAACCCCATCATCATCATCATCATCATCACAACCCCATCATCATCATCATCACAACCCCATTATCATCATCATCATCATCACAACCCCATCATCATCATCATCATCATCATCATCATCACAACCCCATCATCATCATCATCATCATCACAACCCCATCATCATCATCATCATCATCACAACCCCATCATCATCATCATCATCATCATCACAACCCCATCATCATCATCACAACCCCATCATCATCATCATCATCATCATCATCACAACCCCATCATCATCATCATCACAACCCCATTATCATCATCATCATCATCACAACCCCATCATCATCATCACAACCCCATCATCATCATCATCATCACAACCCCATTATCATCATCATCATCATCATCATCACAACCCCATCATCATCATCACAACCCCATCATCATCATCATCATCATCACAACCCCATCATCATCATCACAACCCCATCATCATCATCACAACCCCATCATCATCATCACAACCCCATTATCATCATCATCATCATCATCATCACAACCCCATTATCATCATCATCATCACAACCCCATCATCATCATCACAACCCCATTATCATCATCATCATCATCATCATCACAACCCCATTATCATCATCATCACAACCCCATCATCATCATCATCATCACAACCCCATTATCATCATCATCATCATCACAACCCCATTATCATCATCATCACAACCCCATCATCATCATCACAACCCCATTATCATCATCATCATCATCATCATCATCACAACCCCATTATCATCATCATCATCATCATCATCATCATCATCACAACCCCATTATCATCATCATCATCATCATCATCACAACCCCATCATCATCATCACAACCCCAACATCATCATCACAACCCCATTATCATCATCATCATCATCATCACAACCCCATCATCATCATCATCATCACAACCCCATCATCATCACAACCCCATCATCATCATCATCATCATCACAACCCCATCATCATCATCATCATAACCCCATCATCATCGCAACCCCATCATCACAACCCCATCATCATCATCATCATCATCACAACCCCATCATCGCAACCCCATCATCATCATCATCATCATCACAACCCCATCATCATCATCATCACAACCCCATCATCATCATCATCATCATCATCACAACCCCATCATCATCATCATCATCATCATCACCACAACCCCATCATCATCATCACAACCCCATCATCATCATCATCACAACATCATCATCATCATCATCATCATCACAACCCCAACATCATCATCATCACAACCCCATCATCATCACCACAACCCCATCATCATCATCATCATCACCACAACCCCATCATCATCATCATCATCATCACAACCCCATCATCATCATCACAACCCCAACATCATCATCACAACCCCATTATCATCATCATCATCATCATCATCATCATCATCACAACCCCATTATCATTATCATCATCATCATCACAACCCCATCATCATCATCACAACCCCAACATCATCATCACAACCCCATTATCATCATCATCATCATCATCACAACCCCATTATCATTATCATCATCATCATCACAACCCCATCATCATCATCATCATCACAACCCCATCATCATCACAACCCCATCATCATCATCATCATCATCACAACCCTATCATCATCATCATCATCACCACAACCCCATCATCATCATCATCATCATCATCATCATCACCACAACCCCATCATCATCATCATCATCATCATCATCATCATCATCACCACAACCCCATCATCATCATCACCACAACCCCATCATCATCATCATCACCACAACCCCAACATCATCATCATCATCATCATCACAACCCCATCATCATCACCACAACCCCATCATCATCATCACCACAACCCCATCATCATCATCATCATCATCATCATCACCACAACCCCATCATCATCATCATCATCACCACAACCCCATCATCATCATCATCATCATCATCATCATCATCACCACAACCCCATCATCATCATCACAACCCCATCATCATCACCACAACCCCATCATCATCATCATCACCACAACCCCATCATCATCATCATCATCATCATCACAACCCCATCATCATCATCATCATCACAACCCCATCATCATCATCATCATCACAACCCCATCATCATCATCATCATCATCACAACCCTATCATCATCATCATCATAACCCCATCATCACCATAACCCCATCATCATCACAACCCTATCATCATCATCATCATAACCCCATCATCATCACAACCCCATCATCATCACAACCCCATCATCGCAACCCCATCATCATCATCATCATCACAACCCCATCATCATCATCATCATCGCAACCCCATCATCATCATCATCATCACAACCCCATCATCACAACCCCATCATCATCATCACAACCCCATCATCATCATCACAACCCCATCACAACCCCATCATCATCACAACCCCATCATCATCATCATCATCACAACCCTATCATCATCATCATCATAACCCCATCATCATCATCATCATCATCATAACCCCATCATCATCACCACAACCCCATCATCATCGCAACCCCAACATCACAACCCCATCATCATCATCATCATCAACACAACCCCATCATCATCATCATCATCATCAACACAACCCCATCATCATCATCATCATCATCATCACAACCCATCATCACAACCCCATCATCATCATCATCATCATCACAACCCCATCATCATCACAACCCCAACATCATCACAACCCCATCATCATCATCATCATCACCACAACCCCATCATCATCACCACAACCCCATCATCATCATCATCACCACAACCCCATCATCATCATCATCACCACAACCCCATCATCACCACAACCCCATCATCATCATCATCACCACAACCCCATCATCATCATCACCACAACCCCATCATCATCATCATCATCACCACAACCCCATCATCATCATCACAACCCCATCATCATCATCACAACCCCATCATCATCACAACCCCAACATCATCACAACCCCAACATCATCACAACCTCATCATCATCATCATCATCATCATCACCACAACCCCATCATCATCATCACAACCCCATCATCATCATCATCACCACAACCCCATCATCATCATCATCATCATCACAACCCCATCATCACCACAACCCCATCATCATCATCATCACAACCCCAACATCATCATCACATCCCCATCATCATCATCATCATCATCACAACCCCATCATCATCATCATCATCATCATCATCACAACCCCATCATCATCATCACAACCCCATCATCATCATCGCAACCCCAACATCATCATCACAACCCCATCATCATCATCATCATCATCATCATCATCACCACCACCACAACCCCAACATCATCATCATCACAACCCCATCATCATCATCACAACCCCATCATCATCATCACAACCCCATCATCATCATCATCATCATCATCATCATCATCGCAACCCCAACATCATCACAACCCCATCATCACCACAACCCCATCATCATCACCACCACAACCCCATCATCATCATCATCATCATCATCACAACCCCATCATCATCATCATCATCATCATCATCATCACCACAACCCCATCATCATCAACACAACCCCAACATCATCATCATCATCATCATCAACACAACCCCATCATCATCATCATCATCATCATCACCACAACCCCATCATCATCATCATCACAACCCATCATCACAACCCCATCATCATCATCATCATCATCATCACAACCCCATCATCATCACAACCCCAACATCATCACAACCCCATCATCATCATCATCACCACAACCCCATTATCATCATCATCACAACCCATCATCATCATCATCACAACCCCATCATCAACACAACCCCAACATCATCATCATCATCATCATCATCACCACAACCCCATCATCATCATCACAACCCCATCATCATCACAACCCCAACATCATCATCACAACCCCATCATCATCATCATCATCATCATCATCATCACAACCCCATCATCATCATCATCATCACCACAACCCCATCATCATCATCATCACCACAACCCCATCATCATCATCATCATCACCACAACCCCATCATCATCATCATCATCATCATCATCACAACCCCATCATCATCATCATCATCATCATCATCATCATCACCCCAACATCATCATCATCATCATCATCATCACCCCAACATCATCATCATCATCATCATCATCACAACCCCAACATCATCATCATCATCATCATCACCACAACCCCATCATCATCACCACAACCCCATCATCATCATCATCACCACAACCCCATCATCATCATCACCACCACAACCCCATCATCATCATCATCACCACAACCCCATCATCATCATCATCATCATCATCATCACCACAACCCCATCATCACCACAACCCCATCATCATCATCACCACAACCCCATCATCATCATCACCACAACCCCATCATCATCATCATCATCACCACAACCCCATCATCATCATCACAACCCCATCATCATCATCACAACCCCATCATCATCACAACCCCAACATCATCACAACCCCAACATCATCACAACCCCATCATCATCATCATCATCATCATCACAACCCCATCATCATCATCATCATCATCACAACATCATCATCATCATCATCATCATCATCACAACCCCAACATCATCATCATCATCACAACCCCATCATCATCACCACAACCCCATCATCATCATCATCATCATCATCATCATCACCACAACCCCATCATCATCATCACCACAACCCCATCATCATCATCATCACCACAACCCCATCATCATCATCATCATCATCAACACAACCCCATCATCATCATCATCATCATCACCACAACCCCATCATCATCATCATCACAACCCATCATCACAACCCCATCATCATCATCATCATCATCACAACCCCATCATCATCACAACCCCAACATCATCACAACCCCATCATCATCATCATCACCACAACCCCATCATCATCACCACAACCCCATCATCATCATCATCATCACCACAACCCCATCATCATCATCATCACCACAACCCCATCATCACCACAACCCCATCATCATCATCACCACAACCCCATCATCATCATCACCACAACCCCATCATCATCATCATCATCACCACAACCCCATCATCATCATCACAACCCCATCATCATCACAACCCCAACATCATCACAACCTCATCATCATCATCATCATCACAACCCCATCATCATCATCATCATCATCACCACAACCCCATCATCATCATCATCACCACAACCCCATCATCATCATAATCATCATCACAACCCCATCATCACCACAACCCCATCATCATCATCATCACAACCCCAACATCATCATCACATCCCCATCATCATCATCATCATCATCACAACCCCATCATCATCATCATCATCATCATCATCACAACCCCATCATCATCATCACAACCCCATCATCATCATCGCAACCCCAACATCATCATCACAACCCCATCATCATCATCATCATCATCATCATCATCACCACCACCACAACCCCAACATCATCATCATCACAACCCCATCATCATCATCACAACCCCATCATCATCATCATCATCATCATCATCATCATCGCAACCCCAACATCATCATCACAACCCCATCACCACAACCCCATCATCATCACCACCACAACCCCATCATCATCATCACAACCCCATCATCATCATCATCATCACAACCCCATCATCATCATCATCACCACAACCCCATCATCATCAACACAACCCCAACATCATCATCATCATCATCATCAACACAACCCCATCATCATCATCATCATCATCATCACCACAACCCCATCATCATCATCACAACCCATCATCACAACCCCATCATCATCATCATCATCATCACAACCCCATCATCATCACAACCCCAACATCATCACAACCCCATCATCATCATCATCACCACAACCCCATTATCATCATCATCACAACCCATCATCATCATCATCACAACCCCATCATCAACACAACCCCAACATCATCATCATCATCATCATCACCACCACAACCCCATCATCATCATCACAACCCCATCATCATCACAACCCCAACATCATCATCACAACCCCATCATCATCATCATCATCATCATCACCACAACCCCATCATCATCATCATCATCACCACAACCCCATCATCATCATCATCATCACAACCCCATCATCATCATCATCATCATCATCATCATCACCCCAACATCATCATCATCATCATCATCATCATCATCATCACAACCCCAACATCATCATCATCATCATCACCACAACCCCATCATCATCACCACAACCCCATCATCATCATCATCACCACAACCCCATCATCATCATCATCACCACAACCCCATCATCATCATCATCATCATCATCATCATCACCACAACCCCATCATCACCACAACCCCATCATCATCATCACCACAACCCCATCATCATCATCACCACAACCCCATCATCATCATCATCATCATCACCACAACCCCATCATCATCATCACAACCCCATCATCATCATCACAACCCCATCATCATCACAACCCCAACATCATCACAACCCCAACATCATCACAACCCCATCATCATCATCATCATCATCATCACAACCCCATCATCATCATCATCATCATCATCACAACCCCATCATCATCATCATCATCATCATCATCACAACATCATCATCATCATCATCATCATCACAACCCCAACATCATCATCATCATCATCACAACCCCATCATCATCACCACAACCCCATCATCATCATCATCATCATCATCACCACAACCCCATCATCATCATCACCACAACCCCATCATCATCATCATCACCACAACCCCATCATCATCATCATCATCACCACCACAACCCCATCATCATCATCATCATCACCACAACCCCATCATCATCATCATCACAACCCCATCATCATCATCATCATCACCACAACCCCAACATCATCATCATCATCATCACAACCCCATCATCATCATCATCATCATCATCATCATCACCACAACCCCATCATCATCATCACAACCCCATCATCATCACCACAACCCCATCATCATCATCATCATCATCATCACCACAACCCCATCATCATCATCATCATCATCACCACAACCCCATCATCATCATCACAACCCCATCATCATCATCATCACCACAACCCCATCATCATCACCACAACCCCATCATCATCATCATCACCACAACCCCATCATCATCATCATCATCATCACAACCCCAACATCATCATCATCATCCCAACAATGCCCAACCATCTGTCCCCCTTCCACAAGACTCTCACATTCTCTCACAAATATTCCTCTAAATCATGCATTCCCAGTAAAGGAGTTCAAATCAACGCAAAACAAATGGTCAAAAATTTTCCAGAATTTTTTTTTTAAATGCCTAAAATAATAAATGTAATAAACACCTAAAACTGGACCTATGAGCTTTCCCACTATATTACTTGTAGGGTGCCAATATTTTTGAAAGCACCATTTTGGAGACAGAAATGCATTACATCATGACCTATATTCAAACAATATGATTACAATATAAATGTAAAATATATTTGATGTATATTATTTATTACACAACATCCTCATATATTTAATTTTGGTGCATTTCCATACAGGGTGCCAATATTTTTGCTCTCTGTGACACTGCATTTAAATTTGGTTCATTTTGATCAGAGACGATAGTGTTATTCGTGTGTGTGTGTGTAATAGTGCCACAGTGTGTGTGTGTGTGTGTAATAGTGCCACAGTGTGTGTGTGTGTGTGTAATAGTGCCACAGTGTGTGTGTGTGTGTGTAATAGTGCCACAGTGTGTGTGTGTGTGTGTGTGTAATAGTGCCAGTGTGTGTGTGTGTGTGTGTAATAGTGCCACAGTGTGTGTGTGTGTGTAATAGTGCCACAGTGTGTGTGTGTGTGTGTAATAGTGCCACAGTGTGTGTGTGTGTGTGTGTAATAGTGCCACAGTGTGTGTGTGTGTGTGTGTGTAATAGTGCCACAGTGTGTGTGTGTGTGTGTGTGTAATAGTGCCACAGTGTGTGTGTGTGTGTGTGTAATAGTGCCACAGTGTGTGTGTGTGTGTGTAATAGTGCCACAGTGTGTGTGTGTAATAGTGCCACAGTGTGTGTGTAATAGTGCCACAGTGTGTGTGTGTGTGTGTGTGTAATAGTGCCACAGTGTGTGTGTGTGTGTGTAATAGTGCCACAGTGTGTGTGTGTGTGTGTGTGTAATAGTGCCACAGTGTGTGTGTGTGTGTGTGTAATAGTGCCACAGTGTGTGTGTGTGTGTGTGTGTAATAGTGCCACAGTGTGTGTGTGTGTGTGTGTGTGTAATAGTGCCACAGTGTGTGTGTGTGTGTGTAATAGTGCCACAGTGTGTGTGTGTGTAATAGTGCCACAGTGTGTGTGTGTGTGTGTGTAATAGTGCCACAGTGTGTGTGTGTGTGTGTAATAGTGCCACAGTGTGTGTGTGTGTGTGTGTAATAGTGCCACAGTGTGTGTGTGTGTGTGTGTGTGTGTGTAATAGTGCCACAGTGTGTGTGTGTGTGTGTGTAATAGTGCCACAGTGTGTGTGTGTGTGTGTGTGTAATAGTGCCACAGTGTGTGTGTGTGTGTGTGTAATAGTGCCACAGTGTGTGTGTGTGTGTGTGTGTAATAGTGCCACAGTGTGTGTGTGTGTGTGTGTGTAATAGTGCCACAGTGTGTGTGTGTGTAATAGTGCCACAGTGTGTATTTGTGTGTGTGTAATAGTGCCACAGTGTGTGTGTGTGTGTGTGTAATAGTGCCACAGTGTGTGTGTGTGTGTGTGTAATAGTGCCACAGTGTGTGTGTGTGTGTGTGTAATAGTGCCACAGTGTGTGTGTGTGTGTGTAATAGTGCCACAGTGTGTGTGTGTGTGTGTGTAATAGTGCCACAGTGTGTGTGTGTGTGTAATAGTGCCACAGTGTGTGTGTGTGTGTGTGTAATAGTGCCACAGTGTGTGTGTGTGTGTGTAATAGTGCCACAGTGTGTGTGTGTGTGTAATAGTGCCACAGTGTGTGTGTGTGTGTGTGTGTAATAGTGCCACAGTGTGTGTGTGTGTGTGTCTGTGTGTGTGTGTCTGTGTGTGTGTGTGTCTGTGTGTGTGTGTGTGTGTGTAATAGGGCCACAGTGAGTGAGATATGGTGCCACAGTGTGGATGTGTGAGTAATAGTGGCCCAATGTGTGTGTGAGAGTAATACTGCCTCTGTTTGTGTGTGTGTGTAATAGTGCCACAGTGTGTGTGTGTGTGTGTAATAGTGCCACAGTGTGTGTGTGTGTGTGTAATAGTGCCACAGTGTGTGTGTGTGTGTGTAATAGTGCCACAGTGTGTGTGTGTGTGTGTAATAGTGCCACAGTGTGTGTGTGTGTAATAGTGCCACAGTGTGTGTGTGTGTGTGTGTGTAATAGTGCCACAGTGTATGTGTGTGTGTAATAGTGCCATAGTGTGTGTGTGTGTGTGTGTAATAGTGCCAGTGTGTGTGTGTGTGTGTAAAAGTGCCACAGTGTGTGTGTGTGTAATAGTGCCACAGTGTGCGTGTGTGTGTGTGTGTGTGTAATAGTGCCACAGTGTGTGTTTGTGTGTGTGTAATAGTGCCACAGTGTGTGTGTGTGTGTGTGTGTGTGTGTGTGTAATAGTGCCACAGTGTGTGTGTGTGTGTGTAATAGTGCCACAGTGTGTGTGTGTGTGTGTGTGTAATAGTGCCACAGTGTGTGTGTGTGTAATAGTGCCACAGTGTGTGTGTGTGTGTAATAGTGCCACAGTGTGTGTGTGTGTGTGTAATAGTGCCACAGTGTGTGTGTGTGTGTAATAGTGCCACAGTGTGTGTGTGTGTGTGTGTGTGTGTAATAGTGCCACAGTGTGTGTGTGTGTGTGTAATAGTGCCACAGTGTGTGTGTGTGTAATAGTGCCACAGTGTGTGTGTGTGTGTAATAGTGCCACAGTGTGTGTGTGTGTAATAGTGCCACAGTGTGTGTGTGTGTGTGTAATAGTGCCACAGTGTGTGTGTGTGTGTGTGTGTGTGTGTAATAGTGCCACAGTGTGTGTGTGTGTGTGTAATAGTGCCACAGTGTGTGTGTGTGTGTGTGTAATAGTGCCACAGTGTGTGTGTGTGTGTAATAGTGCCACAGTGTGTGTGTGTGTAATAGTGCCACAGTGTGTGTGTGTGTGCCACAGTGTGTTAGTGCCACTGTGTGTGTGTAATAGTGCCACAGTGTGTGTGTGTGTGTGTAATAGTGCCACAGTGTGTGTGTGTAATAGTGCCACAGTGTGTGTGTGTGTGTAATAGTGCCACAGTGTGTGTGTGTGTGTAATAGTGCCACAGTGTGTGTGTGTGTGTAATAGTGCCACAGTGTGTGTGTGTGTGTGTGTGTGTAATAGTGCCACAGTGTGTGTGTGTGTGTAATAGTGCCACAGTGTGTGTGTGTGTGTGTGTAATAGTGCCACAGTGTGTGTGTGTGTGTGTAATAGTGCCACAGTGTGTGTGTGTGTGTGTAATAGTGCCACAGTGTGTGTGTGTGTGTAATAGTGCCACAGTGTGTGTGTGTGTGTAATAGTGCCACAGTGTGTGTGTGTGTGTAATAGTGCCACAGTGTGTGTGTGTGTGTGTGTGTAATAGTGCCACAGTGTGTGTGTGTGTGTGTAATAGTGCCACAGTGTGTGTGTGTGTGTAATAGTGCCACAGTGTGTGTGTGTGTGTAATAGTGCCACAGTGTGTGTGTGTGTGTAATAGTGCCACAGTGTGTGTGTGTGTGTGTAATAGTGCCACAGTGTGTGTGTGTGTGTGTGTAATAGTGCCACAGTGTGTGTGTGTGTGTGTAAGTGTGTAGTGCCACAGTGTGTGTGTGTGTGTGTGTAATAGTGCCACAGTGTGTGTGTGTGTAATAGTGCCACAGTGTGTGTGTGTGTGTAATAGTGCCACAGTGTGTGTGTGTGTGTGTGTGTAATAGTGCCACAGTGTGTGTGTGTGTGTGTGTAATAGTGCCACAGTGTGTGTGTGTGTAATAGTGCCACAGTGTGTGTGTGTGTAATAGTGCCACAGTGTGTGTGTGTGTAATAGTGCCACAGTGTGTGTGTGTGTAATAGTGCCACAGTGTGTGTGTGTGTGTGTGTGTGTAATAGTGCCACAGTGTGTGTGTGTGTAATAGTGCCACAGTGTGTGTGTGTGTGTAATAGTGCCACAGTGTGTGTGTGTGTGTGTGTAATAGTGCCACAGTGTGTGTGTGTGTGTAATAGTGCCACAGTGTGTGTGTGTGTAATAGTGCCACAGTGTGTGTGTGTGTGTAATAGTGCCACAGTGTGTGTGTGTGTGTGTGTAATAGTGCCACAGTGTGTGTGTGTGTGTGTGTAAAAGTGCCACAGTGTGTGTGTGTGTGTGTAATAGTGCCACAGTGTGCGTGTGTGTGTGTGTGTGTAATAGTGCCACAGTGTGTGTTTGTGTGTGTGTAATAGTGCCACAGTGTGCGTGTGTGTGTGTAATAGTGCCAGTGTGTGTGTGTGTGTGTGTAATAGTGCCAGTGTGTGTGTGTGTAATAGTGCCACAGTGTGTGTGTGTGTGTAATAGTGCCACAGTGTGTGTGTGTGTGTAATAGTGCCACAGTGTGTGTGTGTGTAATAGTGCCACAGTGTGTGTGTAATAGTGCCACAGTGTGTGTGTGTGTGTGTAATAGTGCCACAGTGTCTGTGTGTGTGTGTGTAATAGTGCCACAGTGTGTGTGTGTAATAGTGCCACTGTGTGTGTGTAATAGTGCCACTGTGTGTGTGTAATAGTGCCACAGTGTGTGTGTGTGTGTGTGTAATAGTGCCACAGTGTGCGTGTGTGTGTAATAGTGCCACAGTGTTTGTGTGTGTGTGTAATAGTGCCACAGTGTCTGTGTGTGTGTGTGTAATAGTGCCACAGTGTGTGTGTGTAATAGTGCCACTGTGTGTGTGTGTGTAATAGTGCCACTGTGTGTGTGTAATAGTGCCACAGTGTGTGTGTGTGTGTGTAATAGTGCCACAGTGTGTGTGTAATAGTGCCACAGTGTGTGTGTAATAGTGCCACAGTGTGTGTGTGTGTGTGTGTGTGTGTGTAATAGTGCCACAGTGTGTGTGTGTGTAATAGTGCCACAGTGTGTGTGTGTGTGTGTAATAGTGCCACAGTGTGTGTGTGTAATAGTGCCACAGTGTGTGTGTGTGTGTAATAGTGCCACAGTGTGTGTGTGTGTGTAATAGTGCCACAGTGTGTGTGTGTGTGTGTGTAATAGTGCCACAGTGTGTGTGTGTGTGTGTAAAAGTGCCACAGTGTGTGTTTGTGTGTGTGTAATAGTGCCACAGTGTGCGTGTGTGTGTAATAGTGCCACAGTGTGTGTGTGTGTGTAATAGTGCCACAGTGTTTGTGTGTGTGTGTAATAGTGCCACAGTGTCTGTGTGTGTGTGTAATAGTGCCACAGTGTGTGTGTGTGTGTGTGTGTGTAATAGTGCCACAGTGTGTGTGTGTGTGTGTAATAGTGCCACAGTGTGTGTGTGTGTGTGTAATAGTGCCACAGTGTGTGTGTGTGTGTGTGTAATAGTGCCACAGTGTGTGTGTGTGTGTGTGTGTAATAGTGCCACAGTGTGTGTGTGTGTGTGTGTGTGTGTGTAATAGTGCCACAGTGTGTGTGTGTGTGTGTAATAGTGCCACAGTGTGTGTGTGTGTAATAGTGCCACAGTGTGTGTGTGTGTGTAATAGTGCCACAGTGTGTGTGTGTGTGTAATAGTGCCACAGTGTGTGTGTGTGTAATAGTGCCACAGTGTGTGTGTGTGTGTGTGTGTGTAATAGTGCCACAGTGTGTGTGTGTGTGTGTGTGTGTAATAGTGCCACAGTGTGTGTGTGTGTGTGTAATAGTGCCACAGTGTGTGTGTGTGTGTAATAGTGCCACAGTGTGTGTGTGTGTGTGTAATAGTGCCACAG
The DNA here is from genome assembly GCF_019097595.1 of Hemibagrus wyckioides. Taxonomy (NCBI): domain Eukaryota; kingdom Metazoa; phylum Chordata; class Actinopteri; order Siluriformes; family Bagridae; genus Hemibagrus; species Hemibagrus wyckioides. Next base: position 1,889,440 of record NC_080717.1, on the reverse strand, counting down.
TGTGTGTGTGTGTGTGTGTAATAGTGCCACAGTGTGTGTGTGTGTGTGTAATAGTGCCACAGTGTGTGTGTGTGTGTAATAGTGCCACAGTGTGTGTGTGTGTGTGTAATAGTGCCACAGTGTGTGTGTGTGTGTGTGTAATAGTGCCACAGTGTGTGTGTGTGTGTAATAGTGCCACAGTGTGTGTGTGTGTGTGTGTAATAGTGCCACAGTGTGTGTGTGTGTGTAATAGTGCCACAGTGCCACAGTGTGTGTGTGTGTGTGTGTAATAGTGCCACAGTGTGTGTGTGTGTGTGTGTAATAGTGCCACAGTGTGTGTGTGTGTAATTACCACAGTGTATGTGTGTGTGTAATAGTGCCACAGTGTGTGTGTGTGTGTGTGTAATAGTGCCACAGTGTGTGTGTGTGTGTGTGTGTAATAGTGCCACAGTGTGTGTGTGTGTGTGTAATAGTGCCACAGTGTGTGTGTGTGTGTGTGTAATAGTGCCACAGTGTGTGTGTGTGTGTAATAGTGCCACAGTGTGTGTGTGTGTGTGAGTGTGTGTGTAATAGTGCCAGTGTGTGTGTGTAATAGTGCCACAGTGTGTGTGTGTGTGTGTGTGTGTAATAGTGCCACAGTGTGTGTGTGTGTGTGTGTGTGTAATAGTGCCACAGTGTGTGTGTGTGTGTGTAATAGTGCCACAGTGTGTGTGTGTGTGAGTGTGTGTGTAATAGTGCCAGTGTGTGTGTGTAATAGTGCCACAGTGTGTGTGTGTGTGAGTGTGTGTGTAATAGTGCCAGTGTGTGTGTGTAATAGTGCCACAGTGTGTGTGTGTGTGTGTGTGTAATAGTGCCACAGTGTGTGTGTGTGTGTGTGTAATAGTGCCACAGTGTGTGTGTGTGTGTAATAGTGCCACAGTGTGTGTGTGTGTGTAATAGTGCCACAGTGTGTGTGTGTGTGTGTAATAGTGCCACAGTGTGTGTGTGTGTGTAATAGTGCCACAGTGTGTGTGTGTGTGTGTGTGTGTAATAGTGCCACAGTGTGTGTGTGTGTGTGTGTAATAGTGCCACAGTGTGTGTGTGTGTGTAATAGTGCCACAGTGTGTGTGTGTGTGTGTGTGTGTGTGTAATAGTGCCACAGTGTGTGTGTGTGTAATAGTGCCACAGTGTGTGTGTGTGTGTAATAGTGCCAGTGTGTGTGTGTGTGTGTGTGTGTGTGTCTGTAATAGTGCTGCCACAGTGTGTGTGTGTGTGTGTAATAGTGCCACAGTGTGTGTGTGTGTGTGTATAATAGTGCCACTGTGTGTGTCTGTAATAGTGCCACAGTGTGTGTGTGTGTAAAATAGTCCCAGAGTGTGCGTCTGTGTGTAATAGTGCCACAGTGTGTGTGTGTGTGTGTAATAGTGCCACAGTGTGTGTGTGTGTGTGTAATAGTGCCACAGTGTGTGTGTGTAATAGTGCCACAGTGTGTGTGTGTGTGTAATAGTGCCACAGTGTGTGTGTGTGTGTGTGTGTAATAGTGCCACAGTGTGTGTGTGTGTGTGTAATAGTGCCACAGTGTGTGTGTGTGTAATAGTGCCACAGTGTGTGTGTGTGTGTGTAATAGTGCCACAGTGTGTGTGTGTGTGTGTGTAATAGTGCCACAGTGTGTGTGTGTGTGTAATAGTGCCACAGTGTGTGTGTGTGTGTAATAGTGCCACAGTGTGTGTGTGTGTGTGTGTGTAATAGTGCCACAGTGTGTGTGTGTGTAATAGTGCCACAGTGTGTATTTGTGTGTGTGTAATAGTGCCACAGTGTGCGTGTGTGTGTGTAATAGTGCCAGTGTGTGTGTGTGTAATAGTGCCACAGTGTGTGTTTGTGTGTGTAATAGTGCCAGTGTGTGTGTGTAATAGTGCCACAGTGTGTGTGTGTGTAATAGTGCCACAGTGTATGTGTGTGTGTAATAGTGCCACAGTGTGTGTGTGTGTAATAGAGCCACAGTGTGTGTGTGTGTGTGTAATAGTGCCACTGTGGGTGTGTGTGTGTGTGTGTGTGTAATAGTGCCACAGTGTGTGTGTGTGTGTAATAGTGCCACAGTGTGTGTGTGTAATAGTGCCACAGTGTGTGTGTGTAATAGTGCCACAGTGTGTGTGTAATAGTGCCACAGTGTGTGTGTGTGTGTGTGTGTGTGTGTAAAATAGTGCCAGTGTGTGTGTGTGTGTGTAATAGTGCCACAGTGTGCGTGTGTGTGTGTAATAGTGCCACAGTGTGTGTTTGTGTGTGTGTAATAGTGCCACAGTGTGCGTGTGTGTGTGTAATAGTGCCAGTGTGTGTGTGTGTGTGTGTGTAATAGTGCCACAGTGTGTGTGTGTGTGTAATAGTGCCACAGTGTGTGTGTGTGTGTAATAGTGCCACAGGGTGTGTGTGTGTGTAATAGTGCCACAGTGTGTGTGTGTGTGTGCTCACAGGTGTGTGTGTGTGTGTGTGTAGTGCCACAGTGTGTGTGTGTGTGTGTGTGTGTAATAGTGCCACAGTGTGTGTGTCTGTGTGTGTGTGTGTAATAGTGCCACAGTGTGTGTGTGTAATAGTGCCACAGTGTGTGTTTGTGTGTGTGTAATAGTGCCACAGTGTGCGTGTGTGTGTAATAGTGCCAGTGTGTGTGTGTGTGTGTGTAATAGTGCCACAGTGTGTGTGTGTGTGTGTGTGTAATAGTGCCACAGTGTGTGTGTGTGTGTAATAGTGCCACAGTGTGTGTGTGTGTGTGTGTAATAGTGCCACAGTGTGTGTGTGTGTGTAATAGTGCCACAGTGTGTGTGTGTGTGTGTAATAGTGCCACAGTGTGTGTGTGTGTGTAAAAGTGCCACAGTGTGTGTGTGTGTGTAAAAGTGCCACAGTGTGTGTGTGTAATAGTGCCACAGTGTGCGTGTGTGTGTGTGTGTGTGTGTGTAATAGTGCCACAGTGTGTGTTTGTGTGTGTGTAATAGTGCCAGTGTGTGTGTGTGTAATAGTGCCAGTGTGTGTGTGTGTGTGTGTAATAGTGCCAGTGTGTGTGTGTGTGTGTAATAGTGCCACAGAAAAAGAAGTGCCACAGTGTGTGTGTGTGTGTGTGTGTAATAGTGCCAGAGTGTGTGTGTGTGTAAAAGTGCCACAGTGTGTGTGTGTGTGTAATAGTGCCACAGTGTGTGCGTGTGTGTGTGTAATAGTGCCACAGTGTGTGTGTGTGTGTGTGTAATAGTGCCACAGTGTGTGTGTGTGTGTAATAGTGCCACAGTGTGTGTGTGTGTGTGTGTGTAATAGTGCCACAGTGTGTGTGTGTGTGTAATAGTGCCACAGTGTGTGTGTGTGTGTGTAATAGTGCCACAGTGTGTGTGTGTGTGTAATAGTGCCAGTGTGCGCGTGTGTAATAGTGCCAGTGTGCGCGTGTGTAATAGTGCCACGGTGTTTGTGTGTGCGTGTGTAATAGTGCCACGGTGTTTGTGTGCGTGTGTAATAGTGCCACGGTGTGTGTGTGCGTGTGTGTAATAGTGCCACGGTGTGTGTGTGCGTGTGTGTAATAGTGCCAGTGTGTGCGTGTGTGTAATAGTGCCACAGTGTGTGTGTGTGTGTGTAATAGTGCCACAGTGTGTGTGTGTGTGTAATAGTGCCAGTGTGTGTGTGTGTGTAATAGTGCCACAGTGTGTGTGTGTGTGTAATAGTGCCACAGTGTGTGTGTGTGTGTGTAATAGTGCCACAGTGTGCGTGTGTGTGTGTAATAGTGCCAGTGTGTGTGTGTGTGTGTAATAGTGCCAGTGTGTGTGTGTGTGTAATAGTGCCACAGTGTGTGTGTGTGTGTGTGTGTAATAGTGCCACAGTGTGTGTGTGTGTGTGTGTGTAATAGTGCCACAGTGTGTGTGTGTGTAATAGTGCCACAGTGTGTGTGTGTGTAATAGTGCCAGTGTGTGTGTGTGTGTGTGTAATAGTGCCAGTGTGTGTGTGTGTGTGTAATAGTGCCACAGTGTGTGTGTGTGTGTAATAGTGCCAGTGTGTGTGTGTGTGTAATAGTGCCACAGTGTGTGTGTGTGTGTGTGTGTAATAGTGCCACAGTGTGTGTGTGTGTGTGTGTGTGTGTAATAGTGCCACAGTGGGTGTGTGTGTAATAGTGCCACAGTGTTTGTGTGTGTAATAGTGCACTACAGTGTTTGTGTGTGTGTGTGTGTGTAATAGTGCCACAGTGTTTGTGTGTGTGTGTGTGTGTAATAGTGCCACAGGTGTCTGTGTCTTGTGTGTGTGTAATAGTGCCACAGTGTTTGTGTGTGTGTGTGTGTGTGTGTGTGTGTAATAGTGCCACAGTGTTTGTGTGTGTGTGTGTGTGTAATAGTGCCACAGTGTTTGTGTGTGTGTGTGTGTGTAATAGTGCCACGGTGTCTGTGTGTGTGTGTGTGTGTAATAGTGCCACGGTGTCTGTGTGCGCGTGTGTAATAGTGCCACGGTGTTTGTGTGCGCGTGTGTAATAGTGCCACGGTGTCTGTGTGCGCGTGTGTAATAGTGCCACGGTGTCTGTGTGCGCGTGTGTAATAGTGCCACGGTGTCTGTGTGCGCGTGTGTAATAGTGCCACAGTGTTTGTGTGTGTGTGTGTGTAATAGTGCCACAGTGTTTGTGTGTGTGTGTGTGTAATAGTGCCACAGTGTTTGTGTGTGTGTGTGTCTGTGATAGTGCCACAGTGTTTGTGTGTGTGTGTGTAATAGTGCCACAGTGTTTGTGTGTGTGTGTGTGTGTAATAGTGCCACAGTGTGTGTGTGTGTGTGTAGTGCCACAGTGTGTGTGTGTGTGTAATAGTGCCACAGTGTGTGTGTGTGTGTGTGTGTGTAATAGTGCCACAGTGTGTGTGTGTGTGTGTGTGTGTAATAGTGCCACAGTGTGTGTGTGTGTGTGTGTGTGTGTGTGTGTGTGTAATAGTGCCACAGTGTGTGTGTGTGTGTGTGTGTAATAGTGCCACAGTGTGTGTGTGTGTGTGTGTGTAATAGTGCCGCAGTGTGTGTGTGTAATGGTGCCACAGTGTGTGTGTGTGTGTGTAATAGTGCCACAGTGTGTGTGTGTGTGTGTGTGTAATAGTGCCACAGTGTGTGTGTGTGTGTGTGTGTGTAATAGTGCCACAGTGGGTGTGTGTGTAATAGTGCCACAGTGTGTGTGTGTGTAATAGTGCCACAGTGTGTGTGTGTGTGTCTGTGTGTGTGTGTGTGTGTAATAGTGCCACGGTGTCTGTGTGTGTGTGTGTGTAATAGTGCCACAGTTTGTGTGTGTGTAATAGTGCCACAGTGTTTGTGTGTGTGTGTGTGTGTAATAGTGCCACGGTGTCTGTGTGCGCGTGTGTAATAGTGCCACGGTGTCTGTGTGCGCGTGTGTAATAGTGCCACGGTGTCTGTGTGTGTGTGTGTGTGTAATAGTGCCACGGTGTCTGTGTGTGTGTGTGTGTGTAATAGTGCCACAGTGTTTGTGTGTGTGTGTGTGTGTAATAGTGCCACAGTGTTTGTGTGTGTGTGTGTGTGTAATAGTGCCACGGTGTCTGTGTGTGTGTGTGTGTGTAATAGTGCCACGGTGTCTGTGTGCGCGTGTGTAATAGTGCCACGGTGTTTGTGTGCGCGTGTGTAATAGTGCCACACAGTGTGCAGTGTGTGTGTGTGTGTGTAATAGTGCCTCGGTGTGTGTGTGTGGGTGTGAAAAAATGCCACAGTGTGTGCGTGTGTGTGCGTAATAGTGCCACATCGTGCGTGTGTGTGTGTAATAGTGCCACAGTGTGTGTGTGTAATAGTGCCACAGTGTGTGTGTGTGTGTGTAATAGTGCCACAGTGTGTGTGTGTGTGTGTGTGTAATAGTGCCACAGTGTGTGTGTGTGTGTGTGTGTGTAATAGTGCCACAGTGTGTGTGTGTGTGTGTGTAATAGTGCCACAGTGTGTGTGTGTGTGTGTGTGTAATAGTGCCACAGTGTGTGTGTGTGTGTAATAGTGCCACAGTGTGTGTGTGTGTAATAGTGCCACAGTGTCTGTGTGTGTGTGTAATAGTGCCACAGTGTCTGTGTGTGTGTGTGTGTGTAATAGTGCCACAGTTTGTGTGTGTGTAATAGTGCCACAGTGTTTGTGTGTGTGTGTGTGTGTAATAGTGCCACAGTGTTTGTGTGTGTGTGTGTGTGTAATAGTGCCACGGTGTCTGTGTGCGCGTGTGTAATAGTGCCACGGTGTCTGTGTGTGTGTGTGTGTGTAATAGTGCCACAGTGTTTGTGTGTGTGTGTGTGTGTAATAGTGCCACAGTGTTTGTGTGTGTGTGTGTGTGTAATAGTGCCACAGTGTTTGTGTGTGTGTGTGTGTGTAATAGTGCCACGGTGTCTGTGTGTGTGTGTGTGTGTGTAATAGTGCCACGGTGTGTGTGTGTGTGTGTGTAATAGTGCCAGTGTGTGTGTGTGTGTAATAGTGCCAGTGTGTGTGTGTGTGTGTGTAATAGTGCCAGTGTGTGTGTGTGTGTGTAATAGTGCCACAGTGTGTGTGTGTGTGTAATAGTGCCACAGTGTGTGTGTGTGTGAGTGTGTGTGTAATAGTGCCACAGTGTGTGTGTGTAATAGTGCCACTGTGTGTGTGTAATAGTGCCACTGTGTGTGTGTGTGTGTAATAGTGCCACAGTGTGTGTGTGTGTGTAATAGTGCCACAGTGTGTGTGTGTAATAGTGCCACAGTGTGTGTGTGTGTGTGTGTAATAGTGCCACAGTGTGTGTGTGTGTGTGTGTGTAATAGTGCCACAGTGTGTGTGTGTGTGTGTGTGTGTGTGTGTAATAGTGCCACAGTGTGTGTGTGTGTGTGTGTAATAGTGCCACAGTGTGTGTGTGTGTGTGTGTGTGTGTGTGTAATAGTGCCACAGTGTTTGTGTGTGTGTGTGTGTGTAATAGTGCCACAGTGTTTGTGTGTGTGTGTGTGTGTAATAGTGCCACAGTGTTTGTGTGTGTGTGTGTGTGTAA
>NC_080717.1:1860000-1877500 GCF_019097595.1 Hemibagrus wyckioides | reverse complement strand
TCACTGGAACTAAGGGGCCGAGCCCAACCCCTGAACTCAGTGATCTGGAGGGGTGTTCCAACACTTTTGGCAATACAGTGAATTAGAACAGGCAGTAGAGCTGTATGCATGCAGATGAAAATAAAACATCTAAACATGATCCTGGTGCATGTAAAGTTTTTTTTTTTTTTTTAACTAGTTATTAATCCATGTTACCTGCGTGCTATGTGTCTATGAGAAGGTTAGAGAATGACGTCATGCCGGTGATGATCTACACCTGGTGTTTGTGAGGTGTTAATTGGAGTGCATGGTCCCTGTGAGTGAGAGATGCGGTGTTGGTGAGAAAGTGAAAGAAACTTGCGCACATGGCGGCTTTCTGCAGCAGCTTCGTTCCCTCCTGAGGGAGACGTCTGGTCACAAACACCTTCATCAGCTGTCTCGCGCTCATGGCTGCAAAAATACACACTGCGGAAGCAACACACACACACACACAGGTTACACGTAACACTAACACTGAGTCACAACACGCTGGTGGTTTTAACGCAACTCTGCAGCTCTTCACACGCGCGCGCGCGCGCACACACACCGAGCAGTAGTTGTAGTTGTAGTTGCTGCTGCTGCTGCTGCTGCTCGCTCTCGCTCTCTCTCTCTCTCTCTCTTACTGAAGTTCCTCTTTATCAAAAGCAAATGTAGTGTGGGGACCTGATTCATTGCAACACCAGAGCAAGTAACACTTCCGGTGAACGTCACGTGCATAACAGTTAGACATACAGTGACAGGAACATGATAGATAGATAGATAGATAGATAGATAGATAGATAGATAGATAGATAGATAGATAGATCAAGTGTGTGTGTGTGTGTTACAAGATCAGATATCTGATATGTTTTTTCCCCCATATCTGATCCCACACTGATATACCGGGCATGGGCATGACGTCACAGATTAGAGTTTTTAATTTAATTTTGAATTTTAATATTTATTTTGGATCTGTTGTGTATGTGCACTGACAAACTGTTTCGCAAACAAACAAACAAACAAACAATAATTACAAATTGCAGGTTAGTTTTATTGCAAATATTAAATATAGTACTGAGGTATTAGAATAATATTTACAGCAACAATAATAATAATGATGATGCTGATGCTGATGACGATGATGAAAAGAAAAACCAGACATCATATCCCAGATACAAAATTAACCAATAAGTCATTAGTGATATCGTCGAATGAAAGTGATTATCACACCATTTAGACTATTCTCTCTACGGCGCATGCGCAATGTAGGTAAGCAGCGTTACCGTTGCAGCCAGGTTAGGTCAGCTGTCCTAGAAACCATTCTCATTCCTATATATTTTTTTCCTCTCGCTAAAATTTCTGTTTCTAAAAAGGACTAAGAATGATGCAGTGTGTAATCATGGCCCTTTAATGGAGAAACCATTCCTCCTGGTCCGCCTCTTCCATATAAGGAAGAGCCTGCACTTAAAGCCGACTAGTATTCTCACACACTATATAGTGCGCTAGTGTGTGTGTGTTGGACTCAGCCTAAAATAGCTGGGATTACCTCAGACACTGATACTTTACTATACTACCTGGTATAGTAGTATGCATGTGTTGAGGCACAGGCCGGAGGTGTGTGTATGTGTGTGAGAGAGTGTATATAGGAGTGTGTTAGTGTGTTAGTGCGTTAGTATGAATGTCGCCCTGTATTTTGCTTCCTGCTTCCAGGACTCGAGCTTCACTCCCCTTCTCAACGCAGAACTTTTAACCATACGGACTACAGCAGCTCAGAGCAAGCAAGAGCACGGGATTATTGATCAATATCATACAGAAGAGAGGGGGTGTTAAGGCTTCATTAGATCACGTACGGAGATCAGGTAATAAGCGCTCGTGGCGTGTTTATGTCGTTTGTGTTTTGAGGAACTGGGAATGCGCATAACTGTAACTGCTCGAAAACAAGTAGATGGGTCAGGAATGGAAATGCTCATGCAAATAAAACAAAAACTAATCAATCTACGTGATATGAGATGTGTATATAATGTTACTGTAGCCTGGAGGTTCGTGTGTGTGTGTATGTGTGCGCGCGCGCGTGCGTGTGTGGGGTTACATGCCGACGTGTAGCTCTACTCTTGATGATCGCGTGAGTATGATTTTGACCGCACGGTTACTGGTTTGCATCCGTATGGAAATGATGGAAAATCTCAGATGAAGTCTCTGAAAGCTCCGGTGTAGTGTGTGAGTAAAGGAGGAATGTGTGGTATGTTGGAGTCTGTTACCTGTTCAGGTGTGAACACCCGAGGGAGGGAGGGGGTGGTGGGGTTAATTGGTAGTCTGTGATGTTCAGTATGTTCTGTGATATCAGTAGTATTGGTTTTTCTTGTCTGTGGTATCATTAGTGTAGACATGTCACGAGTATAGTATGAGATATTAATACTCAAGATACTCAAGTACATATAAATTAGTATAAGACTCAAAATACTCAGTGGTCGGGACTGTTGTATGGGTATGGTGTTGCTGTGAGTGTCGTTAGTAATACCATGAATATAGTCAGATATATTGAGAGTATAGTAAGTTATGTAGTGAGTGTAGTCCATGGTATATATTGTGAGTATTCTTGGCATTATGAATATAGTCTGTGCTGGTGCGAGTGTAGTCTGTGCTGGTGCGAGTGTAGTCTGTGCTGGTGCGAGTGTAGTCTGTGCTGGTGCGAGTGTAGTCTGTGCTGGTGCGAGTGTAGTCTGTGCTGGTGCGAGTGTAGTCTGTGCTGGTGCGAGTGTAGTCTATGATCTCAGTCAGGTTATGAGTGTAGTTTGTGATGCTGTGAGTATACTTCATATGAATGTAGTCAGTGCTATCATGAGCATAATCAGAGATATTGTGAGTATAGTCAGTGATATCAGATCGGTGTAATGACACTAGATGTAGTGACTAGTGTAATGACAAAAGTGAAATTGCTCGTTTTGTGTCACAGTATAATGCTGTATTGGTTTGTACGTTAATCATTCAATAATAAATATACCTTCTCCTTTTATTGACGTCTGCTGTACTCATTAGTTCTCTGGAAAAAACACAAGCTAGAAAGATAATACTTCTGGTTTCTAGAATCAACATTGCTAGCTAAGTGAACATACAGGAAGGTTTTGTTTCACTGTCTTAAATTTCACTCCAACTCTCTGCTCATAATCCAGCATCTCACTTAATGAAGGCTAGTTCATTTTACTGCAGAATACAGACACATTTCTGCTGAAAGCTAGCATGTCCTCGGCAGGTAAAATGGGTCAGGTGAAGTGTGAAAGGTGAAATGGGGTCAGGTGAAGTGAGACAGGTGATCCACAACAAATGAAATGTTCACTAGCTGAAGTTTGCAAGCTAACATGTGTCCTTTAAAGGGCAGCACGTGAAGGGAACTAGCTGAACCGTGCCTGGTGAAGTGGCAGACAGGTGACACAAGATAGGACATGTGGCTAGGTGAAGTGGTGTGTGTAAGGTGCTAGGTAAAGTGAAGCAGGTGATGTGAGACAGGTGACATGAACCAGTTGAATTGTGCCAGGTAGCATGAGACAGGTAAGGTGTACCAGGTGAGACAGCTCTAAATGAAGTGCCCTGACTGGTCTGTACAGACCGCGATTCTTCTGTTACACCATCAGCAGGATTGTCAGGTTACACAATGTGCTGCAATGTAAATGTTTGTCTCTCTCTGCTGATTGTCTCACCTTTTCTCTTTCCTCAGCTGGAGTTTAAACACCTTTGTAGGAGTCAGGTCTGTCCGGAGCAGCGTTTCAGTGAGCCAGGAGCTGGGATGGCTTTACTGACCCTGCACAGAACACCGTCTGTGTCCACTGCGCCTGTGAGTGTTACAGCAGCGTGATTACACCATGTCTGAACAATTCAAGTCCACTAACCAGCTGTTTTTTTTATTATTATTATTTACTTAATAACACGATGACATCATTACTTCCTTATTTGGACATAATGGGATATCCCATGAGGGATACAAACTTTTGCACTGTACTGTAATTCCATGCTTTGTACTTAGCATAATGTTGGAGCGGGCGCTAACTCTGAATCTAGCACGAGAAGGCAAGTGAACATGAACTAGCGAGAGAAGATTAGCCTCATGAGTGAAAGCTAAGCTATGGTGAGTCTATCAAGATTAAGCTAACCTGGCAAAAAAAAACTAACATTACCAGCTAAAATTAACTAAATCTGTCCTAGCGACTGACCTAGCATGCAGAAGCTAACCTAACCTTTGAAAGCTAACCTAGTGATCATAGCTACTGTGTAACTTGAGTGGCATCAGAGGCGGGGTTTCAGACAGATAATTAGAATATTAAGCCACTCCCACAAGGATCATTAGTCTCAGGTTGGTGAGATTAGTGTTTGTTTGTTTGTTTGTTTGTTTTTAGATGCTGGCTTTGCTAGATGTTTAATAAGCTCTTGAGACTGATTTTACAGTAAGATTTGAAATATTTTATATTGTATTATTTTCTGCTAAAATAAAAACACCTGGTTTGTGGACATCAGAATGCGGTGGACATGTTGTTGTCGTCGTCGTGTCTCCGTTTTGCTGCGTTCCTACATCATCAGCAGCTGCATTGAAATACACAAAGTGCTGCATGAATTTGTGATGCACGTTTGTCTGAACATTTACATTCCATCCCTTCATCTTTTCCCATCTGTTCCTCAGCTCTTTTCCTTCACTCCGTGTTCACGCTTTTTGGTTCTTTCTTTCTTTCAGTCTTTCAGCTGGTATGTGGCACTTCTCTGTGGTATGTACTCATTTCACCTTGAGAAATTCATCTTCTTTCAGCACATGTTGTAATCATGTTTGTTTGCTTCCGGTTCTCTGTACTAGCATTTGTGTAACGATCATGAGTCAAATCCATTGAGCCGGACACACACACACACACACACACACATTAGAAAAGTGATGAAACCACACTGAATTAGCTTCCTTGTGAGTTGCAGTGCGAACGCTCGGCATGTCTCGACTCGTCTCTGTCTCGTCTTTATCTTCCATCACTCCTCAGTCTGGACATGTCAGTCGTATAACAGGTCATGTTTCTCTCTCCGGTTCCTTCTTCGTCTCTCCAGCAGTGCTTTCCACTATCTCCTTTCACACCAGCTTCCTTGGTGTCACTTCTTGACGTCTGTAACCGCACCACTTCATGCCCGGCGGTTTCCTTTTTGTTTCTTTTTCTGTGGTTTTCCTTTCGTCTTTTTCTCTCACTTTGTCTGTCGCATTAATGAAGAAAACTCTCAATCCAAAACTTTTAAAATATATCAGTATATTTCTTTATCTGGATTAGGTTCTAAAATGATTTGAAAGTCTCATATTTAATTCTAAATATTTAATATTTCGGAAATTTTTTCTTTTGATGTTCCATAACAAGTCTTACACACATCCTGCTTTTTTCTTGTTTACACTGCTTTTATTTTCTTTAAGGATGAAACCATTGCAAGAAGAGGAAGACTTCAGAAGAGGTAACTGTGAGAAATTAATGTTTATGTTGTCTCTTTAACATGAATGGAAGGAGTCTCCAGTGTCAGCGCTTCGTAACAGTCCGACGTAAAGCTGCAACAAATAAAGAAAGAAAGAAAGAAAGAAAAACATTTGTGCCTTAATTAGTGAGATGAGGAACTTGTTTCATTAAATGTACCTATAAGCATCATTTTTAAAATATTTTTTTCAAACAAATTACTTTGATATCAGAAGAATTTGTGTATAATTTTGTCTGAAACTCCCTAAAACTATTTTTCTGCACATTAGGGAGAGTTTTGCTGTCGTCAGAGGTGCTGTGCTTTTACTAGAGGAAGGACCGAGGGAGGGGCCACATGAAGAAGCCACGCCCTCCCAGTTTCCTAATGCTCAGCTTGTGTGCGGAGCTTCACATACAAACCACAGGCATTTACATGCTATGATCTCACTACTGAGACCTGAAGATACCGTCAAACTGGTAAGATCTCCACATCACCAGGACAAGCGAGAGCTGGGTTTATTTATTTAATATCGTTATTTAAAAAATATTATCTTATCAGTCTAAAGATCGTTGACCTACAGCAGAAGGAAGAATAATGTACAACGAAATGTGTTTGTGTGTTACTCACTTATTAAACAGCAGATTGATCACATTTTTCCAATAGTTTAGGATTTTAAAAGAAGTGTATTGGGATTTTTTTCACGACAGCTTAAAATAAAATAAAAAATAAAATAGAAAAAATGAAATGAAAATAATTAGATAAAATAAAATAGAAAAAATGAAATGAAAATAATTTGATAAAATAAAATAGAAAAAATAAAATTAAAATAATTAAATTTGTGTGTGAGAGAGATAAAACACCACATATCTATGGAAATATCTATAAAAAGGATATCTATAATATCTATATAATAAACCTAGGTCACATAAACATGTCTAATAATTCCATGTCTGAGGTTTAAAATGGCCCTCAGAAGTGGACTCGGGGGTTTGGACCTGAATGATGGGAATAAATATTTGTTGACGTAACCTGTTGGTTTTTTCAGGCTGTGCGTTTGGAGTCGTTGAGTCCCATCAGAGTGAGATATTTACTCATCGTTACGACCACCAGCCACAAACAGGAGAGTCTTCTTCTCGGGATGGATTTCCCAAACATCAACTGGTCAGCTGAACATGTGTACACTTTTACACATCTGATCTTCCCTAAAAGATTATCTCACGGAATGCTTCCTCATTCTCTAAAGTCATATTTTATCTCATTTATCCCCTCTCTCTCTCTCTCTCTCTCAGTGATAATTGCACTATCGGCCTGGTTTTGCCCATATGGAGTGACACACAGGTGTATCTGGACGGAGACGGGTAAGGTTGAGAGATTTACGTTTGATTAGTTTTCCCAGAGGAAGTTTTGCAGATATCTTTTGCATAGAATTTGCCTGGAGGATGAATGGAATTTAAAGACACGAGCGTAGACATCCTGCTGTGATTGTAGCACCGATTGAAAGGTCCTGTTACAGATTAGAGGACTGTGAATGGAACTGTTGGGTCAGTTTATGTTCCAATAACTCAGACTGGAGTGTCCTGCTTTCACACTGTAGACCCCAGTGATGAGTTAGAGCACAGATGCCTGGTGTAACTTGGGTGATCAGTCTATTGTCTGAATGGTCATGTAGCAGTTCAGATCCTTCTGTGGAAGCAGTGTAGCAGCTTGGTTTGTTGGGTCATTAGGTGACTGCTGGGGTCATCAGGATGCCACTTAATGCCCTTTCTTTACTTATTACAGATGTGGTGTTTGCGTAAAGTCCAATAAATTTATTACTTATTATATTATCGTGTATATAGAGCTACATTCAATACTGTGTTCTGGTTTACGTTGAATAGAGTGATGGTGTGATAGTGTGATGGATTGATAGTGTGATGGAGTGATGGTATGATGGTGTTGAGTGATTGAGTGATAATATGATGGAATGTAAGTGTGATAGAATGATAGTGTGATGGAGTGATGTGATGATGAGAGTGAGTGCCTGACTGGATGTCGATGTGTTTCTGTAGTTCTGTAGCGCTCCTGTAGATGGTAACAGACATCCTGCTGCAGTGACGCAAATGACCAGGTGGGTCAGTGTGATGTGAGAAAAGAGTAACTCCTCCAGTCCGAATAATTCGTCCAGTCTGAGTAACCCGTCCAGTCTGAGTAACCCGTCCATTCGGAGTAACATGTCCACTCTGAATAACTCCTCCAGTCTGAGTAACCCGTCCAGTCTGAGTAACCCGTCCAGTCTGAGTAACCCGTCCAGTCTGAGTAACATGTCCACTCTGAATAACTCCTCCAGTCTGAGTAACCCGTCCAGTCTGAGTAACCCGTCCAGTCTGAGTAACCCGTCCAGTCTGAGTAACATGTCCACTCTGAATAACTCCTCCAGTCTGAGTAACCTGTCCATTCTCTGTCCTTCTGTAGTGGCTTCAGCGTGACGTCTGCAGAATGCACAAGGATTTTTAAGCCTGTATCTATTCCAACAATGTGGTGAGTTCACAACACGCCTGTTTACACCGTCACCATGGCGACAGGATTAAATAATTACAGGTTAATCTGGGGCGTGTAAACTTTTATTAGGTGGAGAAAAAAAAATCGCAGTCCACCTTTTCCTCTGCGCTCTGCCCCGGAACTTCGTCTGAAAACATTTTAATTCTATTTTTATTTAAGAATGTTTTAGAGCCACATTCCTTAAATACTGAAATCCTTACTGAAGTCAGTAATCTGAAGGCTGATTGTACAGATTTACTGATTATAGAAAAGGGTCAGGTCAGATAGTGTACACTATTAATATCGGACAAAGATTATATCCAGATTATGAGTCCAGGGATGTGTATCTTGCCTTTGTGAGTGCAATATTAATATCCTCTTATACTGTGGATGTCCAGATGTCGCCTTTATGACCACATCCTAGTTCCTGTCTTCATTATTAATGCTAAAACTTGCTTAAAGCTTCAGAGTTGTCGGATGTTTCATTCAAATTTGATTCATATTAATACAGACTGGGTGCGCGAACTTTCACCCTCATCCTCCATGTCTGGAACAAAAAGTTTCAGTCATCTCAAAGATGAAAATAACTGACCCTTTAGCTCTTATAGGGACATCTGACTGGTCAGCATCAAGAAATGTTTTAATTTTTGGAGAAACAAAAAGAGCTGAAAGGTTGGATTGTTAGATTGGATTAATAGTTATGCTGTCACAAGGATAGTAGGACAAACGTGTGTGTGTGTGTGTGTGTGTGTGTGTGTGTGTGTAGGTCCGTGCTCCAGGCTCTACATGGCTGTTGCGAGCGGGCGGTGCAGGGTGCAGTGATCCCGGGCTGTGGATTGGACTGGGCTCAGCACTACAAACAGCACGTGGAATCGGACCAGCAGTGCGTGAATGAGTGGAAGGCCATGATGGGCCTGGAGTCGGTGCGCAAGAACAACAAAGGCCACAGCACAGAGACCGAGAGAGTGGAGAAAGAGATTAAAGTCCAACTCAGAGACATCATGAGGACCATGGACCTGGAGAACATCACCTCCAAACAGGTAAACAATCAACAAGACATAAAGGGGCGTGTCCTAAACCAATTAAAGCCAAAGCTGATTTAGCTATAACAGAACAAGCCCAAGTGTTTTATTCCTCTTGCAAAGAATGGCACTGTCACTTTTATCCGTTTATAGTTACAATCAGTTCACTTTTAATTGTATGACACTGATGATCGGTCGTGTTTGTGTGTGTGTGTGTGTGTGTTTGTGTGTGTAGGTCCGATCTGCTCTGGAGGAGAGGATCGGTTTGGACATGAAGAACTATAAGGAGTACATTGATAATGAGATGATGGTCACCATGGCTCAGATGGACAAACCTTCTAAAATCTTAGACTATCTTTACCTGGTAACGCTCACGTGACGTCTGTTCTATTTAACACAACACAGTAGATCCTAGTGCATGTTAACGTTCCTACAGTATTAATCATTTATTTTACTAATTGTTGAATTCTTTAGTGCTTGGCTCAGACTGACAGATTGGCTTTTTTGACACAGATTTATTTCTTGATTTATTTCATAGGGCTCTGAATGGAACGCAGCCAACTTTGAGGAACTTCAGAAAAACAAGTAAGTGTCTGTGCTCCACACACTTACACCATCAACACACTGAACTGAACCGGAATAAACACGTGAGAAACGTGAACCTACACTCTTAATGTACATCTGATTGCAGTGTGGGGTACATCCTGAACGTCACCATGGAGATCGATAACTTTTTCCCAGAATCCTTCACCTACATGAATATCCGAGTGTACGACGTGGAGTCGACGGATCTGCTCTCACACTGGAACAACACCTACATGTTCATCAACGAAGCCAGGTAAGGAAGGGCAGGAAGGGAACTGCTGCTGTTCTGGGTGTTTAAGGTGAAAAGGTTTCAGTAAAACGTACAGACTGACATCAGGTTCTGGAAGAAGGCTGGCTAGATGCTTATTAGTAATTATTGCTTTTTTACAGCAATAAAATGCAACAAAATATTATTTGCCTATTTATTTATTTTATAAAAAATGAAGTTAAAGTGTGAAAATACTGTCAGTTTTTAATTTTTCCTCTGAAAAAAGCAATAAAATGTTTTAAATGTTATATAAAAATCAGCACCAAATTTTGGTCATTTTTCCCCAAAGCCAACGATGTAATAAAACAGAAATAAAACTAAATAAATAAAATTAATTAAAATTAAATAAAGGCTTTAAAGTATATTTTATATTATGACATGACATCTTTTTTTTCCATTTCAACACAGAAAATGCTCCAGCCAATGAATGAATAAAGATGGATGGATGGATAGATAGATGGATAGATGGATGATAGATAGGGAGATAGATAGAAAGTAAAATAAAAATGTCAAGTGTAAAAATAACCAAAATATTGTTTTTTATTTTCTTTTATTAAAGAAGCAGTTTGTGTTTTCTGGGTCAGAAAAATTAGAAACAAACTTTGTAAAGATTTATAGTAAAGCATTGATGTGGTTGTTCTCTGTGTGTGGTGTTGATGTAGAAAAAGTGGGCAGTCTGTATTGGTGCACTGTAAGATGGGCGTGTCTCGCTCCGCCTCCACGGTCATTGCGTTTCTGATGAAGCAGCAGGGCTGGACATTAGAGGAGGCGCTTAACCACGTGAGAGAGCGCAGACCCATCGTCCACCCCAACGACGGCTTCTTAAGACAGCTAAATACCTACAGCGGAATCCTCAATGCCAGGTCTCACACACACTTACACACACATTCATTTGATCAGTGTAGTATGTTTGTGGCAGTGTGTTATTGCCAGATTTCGGATAACGTTGTCACCCCGCTGAATGTTGTCTGCAGTAAACAGAGGCACAGCTCCCTCTGGAAGCGGAAGTCTAGATCGGACACGCTGAATAAACCACTTCAGAAGCAGGAGCAGAAGGAGGAGACGGATCGACAGCAGGGTGACTATGAGCATGGAGAAGAGGAGGAGGAAGAGCAGAGTCCAGAGGAGGAAGAGAGCTCAGAGACGGACGAGGATGAGGAGAGAGATGTAAATATACCTGTCACTTTTACTGCAACTAATGATGTAATTAATATTAAATCAATTTCACCATTTCTCTCTCTCTCTCAGGTGTTTGCTGATTCAGTGTCTGATGTCCTCCCTGATGCAGCAGCAGCAACAACAAACCCTGTTATTACCGTCCAGGACAGTGACAAGGTCTGAACCATCTCCATTTTACTCTCTGCACCAGAGGGTGCTGTTATAGGAAAATAATCAACAAAGGGGTGGTGTGATGTGAAATTACTGTTAAAATAGAATTATTTTCAGGACACCTTGTAGTGTTCTGTTCTTCTTATACCACTGGAAAATGAAGAGAATTATACAGGAAATACTGCATGACTTCCTGCTTTACAAGTCATGTTTTGGATGAAACCACAAGATTCAATCTCACTTGAACAAATGGATGATAATGACGTGTCTTATTTTGTTTTCATCCCTCAGGTGACCCCGAGTCCTAGCAGAAGTGGAAGAATGGATCTGTTTTCTCTCATGCAGTCCATCCAGCTGGATGATGAGGAGCGATTGAGCGATCTAGAGGTACGAACACATGTCCACTTAGAGTCCTTGTAGTAAAGGCTCCCTGTTTGGCAGCCATCTTGAAAATGTTTCCTGGCAGTTATTTCGCTTGCCACTTATTTTATCGCTGACAAAAATGACGCAGAAATCTTTGTATGAGGTTTTTAATAAGGTCCGCAGCAGCCACTGTGCTTGCAGGTTTTTATTATTATTATTATTTTATACAGGTGCAATAAGAACGCTTCTCAATCTGTGTGTTCAGAACCTGATTCCAAGATGAGATTTTGTATTCACTAAACTTCTAACTCTTCGTGTCGTCCATCCAGAACGCAGCGGCTCAGAGGAAATCTCCGGCCCAGAGGAGACGCAGCAGTCACAAACGACGAGCTCTGACTCACCAGAAAGCTCACGTGGACGTTTCTCCGGATCCAAGCAGCAAATCACAGGGCAGAAAACAGGAAAATCCCAGGCTCGGCAACAGCGAGTAACAATGAGGAGAGCGGAGAAAAGACTAAAATAGAGAGGAGGAAGAACACACCTCTGGAGAAAGTCTGGAAATCCTTGTGATCGTTTTAATGAATCGTTTCAGTATAATGGTGAGGGATTTTTGGTTTTTTTTGTTAGTTTGTTCCAGAGTTGATTCAAAAGAAGACAGGATGACGCGCACACACAAACACACACACAAACAATTTCTCCACTTTCACACACACACACACACACACACACACAGCAATACATTAGGTGTTTCTTGTATTAGCATGAGGTTTAACGCGGTGTGAAAACTTTCCCATGTCACTCTGTGCCTTTCTTTTGTTCTTCACTCTCTCCTGAGCCTGAGCCGAATGTTCACACTGCGCACACACACACTCGCGCGTGCACACACACACACACACACACCTCACTGATTTAAGGCAGTATTAAAGAACAGGGGAAAAGGCATCAATGTATAAGCATTTCCCAGAGATCAGAAACATTTTATTATTATTATTATTATTATTATTATTATTATTGTTATTAATTATTATTCCTGCACCAGGTGGAAATAGCATACAGTAGCTAAGCTACAGGCTAGCTTTCTACACCCAAAACTGTGCTAATGTTACCTTTCTAACCTTTCAGACTTGCTTAATAACCTAGCTAATGTTAGTCTTGGAGTTATATCATTTACATAGGACCAAGCTATGTAAAATTAGGCTATGTATTACATCCTATAAAATAAAACTACCCAAGGTGGCTAGCAAGCCGGCTAATATAAGCTTTGACTGTTCTGCGAGTGAAGCTGTTAGCCAGACTCGCTAATGAGTGAGCTAACGTTGGGCTAACTAGCTGAGCATAGGCTTTTGTAAATCTGACGCTAATACCAGTAAACACTGTGTACATGAGTAGCCATTAGGCTAACAGATTATACCCTGTACAACAGTAGCCAAATTTGCTATCAAGCTAGCTAACACAAGCTTTAACTGTTTTGCAAGGGAAGCTATTAGCCAGACTTGCTAGCGAGTGAGCTAACGTTATATTACTGTATTGTGTAAACCAATAGCGATGGAAAAGAAGCTAAGCTAACTATTTGAGCATAGGCTTTTGTAAACACTGTGTACACCAGTAGCTATTAGGCTAACAAATTATACCGTGTACAACAGTAGCCAAATTCGCTAGCAAGCCAGCTAACTTAAGGCTAGCTCAAAACGTTTATACACACCAATAGCCAAGATCGCCAGCAGGCTAGCTTACATTATGATGTTAGCTAGCATGCTAGCGAATTTGGTTAGCGATAAATTAGCTTAGGTGTACCAATAGACATGACTGCTAGCAAGCTAGCTAGCTTAAGGGTAGTGATTATATTAACCAAATTCGCTAACAAGCTAGCTAATCTTAAGCTAAGTATTATACAGTGTGAAAGGTTAAGGTTGCTAGCATGTGCTATTATTGTGTGTGATAAAGAGGGAAAATGAGCAGCAGCTAAACTGCTAAATTTCGCTAATTTACTAAATTAATTTATAATTTCTAGTTTCACCTGGATGCAGTAGCTGAACATTATTATTATTATTACCACCAAAACTTAAAAAAAGACCAAGTTCCTTCAAAGATTATTTTTATTCCCTCAATTCTATGCAATACATGTAATTTATTTAAATTAAATAGCTTTTCTTCTGTTAGCATGAAGCTTGAAACTGCCACTTTTTGGACTCAGACTGCCAGGCAAAAGTTTTTCAGCACCTTGTACGAGCCTATTTAAACGCTCACACTTGTTTTAAACACTCTAAGTTGATTAAACCTAATTAAACAGTAAGACTGAGAATTTATCCACCGGCTTTTAGAATTTATACACCAGCAGAGTTTATTGTGTTTATTGAGTAGAACCGCGGTGTGTTCTCCGACCTTGGCGTCATGCCGGTTCTTTAGTCAGTGTTCGCTCTGAGCCGAGTGATTCGACTCCGAGTCGACTCTCATGCAGCGCCGCTTTTCCTTTCTTTATTCTTTTTCCCGAGGTCACTAAACTGAGTCAGGGCACATATCCACCATTTAAACGAACAAAGTTAGAGAATAAACACTCAGCATCATGCACGAAATGTTTTAAACCTAGTAATTTATTTATTTGAATATTCAGAATTTATTTAAAAAGTTATACACACTTGCTAAACTTTGGCTTAACTTTTTTTTCTTCCCTCGCTGTTTTTCAGATCAGTAAATGAAATAATTGTTGTTTGAGGGTTTTTTTTTTTTTAGCATGACACACCCTAAAACCTTTCTTTCCTCCGAATATTAGGATCCGCTGTGAGCTAATCTGGTTAACAAAATAATTGTTGTTTTGAGTGTATATATATATATATATATATATAATATAATATTGCTGAAAAAAAATTGTGTATATATATATATATATATATATAAATTTTTTTTTCAGCATTACACACCCTAAAACTTTTTTTTTCTCCGATAATCAGGATCTGAGAAGCCTTGAATCGACACTATAGTTCAGGTTGTGGGCACTTTATAGCGATCAGGACCCCCAGGTGTCCAAAAACTTTTGACTGGCAGCGTCAGTGTTCTAAATTCATCACATTTCACAATATAGAGATGGAAAACATACGAACAGTATAGGAAGGAATTAACACTAGCGTTTGTGTTAAAAGGAACTTAATTGTCGACGAATTCCTAATTTATTTATAAACTAATTATTCAATTTAAATCACTTATTTATTGTAATTACATATCAGATTAATTAGCTCATATTTTCATTTCATAACTATCTGATTTCACCAAAAGAAATCCACAAATAAGGCTAGTTATTCAAGCAGGGCAAAAGTAATGGCACCCTCATACCACAAGGAAGATTTTAGCTAGCACACGTTTTATAGTTTTTGCTCATTGCCATTCATGGAGTTTTGTGGGCGTGGCTTAATGTGCCATGATTGTGTTTGGGATTTTGAGTGGCATTTATCGTTTATCAAGAAGAAATCCGTCTGTTCATCCATCAGTGAGGTGTTTTCATGTCTGTGTTTCACTACTGCTGCACAGAACAGAGTGTTAATGCTACGGTTCTGTACCTGAGACAAATAAAAAAAAAACCTCTTCCCTGCTGTCATTTTGTCAGGATGGGGGATCGTTACCTGCGGAATAAATGCATATGTGCCATGAGAGAAATGTGACGTCTCTGCTGTAAGCAGGTCGAGACTCTGTCTCCCCCGTGTCTCAGTGCCTTCGGTTTGGACCAAAATATAACACATGTCTGATGATCTGTCTGGTCAGAGTTGTGTTCCAGTTTTATGACACTTTATGATGAATTCTATCACCTGGTATTAATTGTGATCGTGTCGCTGTATTTTCATTTCCATGCAGTATTTTTCACTGTGCTGTGTGTTAAACATGCAGACGGTTGCCAGATTAATGCCAAAGTTGCCATAATGGGGAAAAACAAAACAGCTGGATAAAAATCCATAGTGTGCTGGGGCGATGATGGAAGAAAATAAGAAGAGGTGGATGTGAAAAAGGATTTTAAAAAAAGTATAAAAGTGCCATCTTTCTTTCGGTTCTAATCCTGATGCTGTTTTTCTTTTCTTTTTTTAATCGATATCAGGTCAAAAATGCTGTTGTTTGTGTTTTCATGTTTATCTTTCTGATGGAGGAAACAGTCTTTTACACACACATTTCAAACAGGGTTGCCAGATAATCCTTGTATTTATAGTTTGTTGGTGGATTCTTTAATTCAGAAAGTTCTGCATCTGTAATCTGGCAACCCTGATGCGTATTATATATATTTTTATTTTCAATTTTATCCCTGATGTATCTACAGCATGTACCTGCCTTTGCTGTACTACAAATAAATTTATTTGACTTTAATAAAGTAGTTTCATGGAATTGCTTCAAAATCATTATATATACATACATACACATATATATATATATATATATAATTACACACACACACTAAAATATAACACACTGTCTGGTACAAACAAACAAAACAAAATGAGTTATTTCATTTCAACTGGAAAAAATTGTTTATTCAGATCTTTATTAGTGCTTCAGATTATAAAAGAACAAAATACACATTAAATAAATTTCCGTTTGGGTTCACTGAGCAACACACCTCCCTCCTTCATAGCTGTCCAAAACGTCTGGACCTGAAACAATAAAATTATTTAAATTAGATGGAAAGTTAGTATTTTTTAAACTTACACTATATTGCCAAAAGTTTTGGGACACCCCTCCAAATCATTGAATTCAGATGTTTTTCAGGAGTTTGGCTCGGCCCCTTAGTTCCAGAGGTAGGTAGGAAGATAGATAGATAGATCTTAAACAGGTTAGATTGTACTTATACTAGTTATAGTGAACTTATACTATTTGTTCTATATACACTATATTGCCAAACGTTTTGTGACACCTCTTGCACAAAGCAAGGTCCATAAAGACATGGATGAGTGAGTTTGGTGTGGAGGAACTTGACTGGCCTGCACAGAGTCCTGACCTCAACCCCACAGAACACCTTTGGGATGAATTAGAGTGGAGACTGAGAGCCAGACCTTCTCATCCAACATCAGTGCCTGACCTCACAAATGTGCTTCTAGAGGAATGGTCAAAAATTCCCATAAACACACTCCTAAACCTTGTGGAAAGCCTTCCCAGAAGAGTTGAAGCTGTTATAGCTGCAGAGGGCGAGACAACTCCATATTACATTCATGTGCATGGAAAGGCAGATGTCCCAGTTTTGGTCTGGCTCACAGTCTCCGCTGTGGGGTTGAGGTCAGGACTATATGTGAATAAAATCTTTATAAGTTCATCCTCAAACAGGGGAAGTTATTCCTAATGATCATTACATAATAGAATGACCACTAAACTTTATACCTAAAATATTATACATTAAAAACCAAAACTAATCCAGTCTCAGATATAGCAGTGTGAACATTTTTTCCCCAAAAAACCTTGAACATTTTTTAATGTAAATATTATAAACAAAATCATTCATCCTT
This sequence comes from Hemibagrus wyckioides, assembly GCF_019097595.1. NCBI lineage: Eukaryota > Metazoa > Chordata > Actinopteri > Siluriformes > Bagridae > Hemibagrus > Hemibagrus wyckioides. Next base: position 1,860,482 of record NC_080717.1, on the reverse strand, counting down.
AAAAAAATAATCACAATTTAAAAAACGATTAAAAAGAAGCACAAAAAATGTATTACCAAGTAAAATAAAAAAATAAATAAATAAAATGTATTAAATATTTCCTAATAATCTCAGTCAATATTATAATCTCCTTCACATTAAAATCTTGTTTGAGTTCCATAAAAAATAAATAAATGTCTAATAATATTCTGGATATTTTTACTATTTTTACAATAATAATAAATAATAATAATAATAATGCAGAGTGGGAGGAGACTCACAGCGTCGGAGCGGAAGGTCCAGGGAACCTCTCTGTAAAAGAGTCGTATGATTCCGGCCTCGCAGCATCGCTGAGCCAGAACGTCTCCCACGGCGCGACACGCGGCCACCGAGTGTGTGGAGCTCAGCTGCTTTTTCACCGCCCACTCCTGCGTGGAGCACGTCAACACCGGGACGTCAGAGTCGCGAGGAAACACCGCTGCTGACACGTGATGCTGCGAGCG
>NC_080717.1:1840000-1852500 GCF_019097595.1 Hemibagrus wyckioides | reverse complement strand
AGCTCATGAACTGATCTGATCCTGTGTTCTGTGAAAAATAAAACAATATTTAATTGATTAACTCAATCCTCTCTCAGTTGGAATTGAGTGTTTTTGCGTGCAGTCACACACACAGAGCAAAGAGCCGGAAGATTTGGGATGAGAGACTCTAACCCGAGCCTCGGCAGAGCACCAGGACACGGAATGATGACTTTCTCTGTCTGTAATGCTGAAGATGGACGATGACGGAGGATCAAAGACTCATAAAGCTGAGTAGCAATGTGTTGGCCATATTTCTCTCTCTCTCTCTCTCTCTCTCTCTCTCTCTCTTTTCCCTGATGCTTCTCTACAGCATGAATGATAAATAATGAAAATCATCTGGAGCTTGAGGCTGTACAGAATGCAGCATCATGCAGAAAATCACGAATCTCAGATCAAATGATCAAAAAGAGAAAAAAAATCCCAACAAACAAAAAAAAAGGAAAGCAGAATCCTTCCTCAGACCGTGACGAATGAATCAATGGGTTTGTTTTATTCGCCTCCAAGTGTTTTCACCCTTTAGTTAAGAGTTTAAAGATATTTAATGAATTAGCAACTCATTAGAGCAACTGTTTCTTTCAGAAATATTTAGTTGCTCAATGCAGCGGAGTTCCCCTTGGCTGAGGCTCGACTCGGCTAGTTAGCGATGTTCACCTAGTGGGGTGTCACGACGCTGATGTGGTATTAGCATGAAAGCTGATCTGTATGTGACAGACTGAAACACTAAAGCGCTGCCGCATCACAATATCCACTGAGGAGAAAAATCCAACTGCACTGATATCAAAAGGTAGTCGAGCGGCATTGTGGGTAATGCAGGAAACTCAACTCATAAGTTTAAGTGAACTTCATAAATTATGCATAATTATGTAAAGATTAATATGTAAAATATTCAGACTGGATATACAGTATTTCTACAAATTTCCATTTTTTTTGTTTTAAAGCAATCCAAAACATTAATGTTCAATTACTTATTGTATTTATTTATTAATTAATTATTGATTGATTATTTATTAATTGATTATTTTAAATGAATTAATTTATTTATTTTGATTACTTTTTTGTTTTTTTTTTATGTAGTCAAAATTTGAGATATTTGTCCAAATACGTGATGAATCTTCATCATATTTAGTGTTGAATATGGAAATATTTTCCATATTGAATTACTGGAACATTCTGATAATAATAATAATAATAATAATAATAGAAAAAATAATTTAATAAATGTACATTTTCTGGATAATGTATATTTTGTTGTTGTTTACATTATGGTTTATTTTATAACATTTTCACCTCATGAGTTGGTTATAAGTGGAATGTTGTGTGTGTGTGTGTGTGTGTGTGTGTCATGGTGGCTGTGTGTATTTTAACGTAAAAGATAGAAATATTTACATTTTGACCTATTTATTAAAACTGAAAGAAATACTTTTAGACTTTCAGCATGAATCTTTGCACGTTTCGGCCAATAAATGAAACAAACTCGGACAGATGGACACTGAACCCAAGGCTAATCATTTTCTCTCTCTGCTCTTTATCCCGGTGTGTGAAGTGAAACAGCAGCTTCCCAGTGGACCCGGTCCAGTTAAAGGTCTGATGGTGCAGGTGGGACCTGAAGTTATCAAGGAGGAGAAAAAACACTTTATCACTGTCCCCCATCCTCTCTTTCTCCCTCTCTCTTTCTCTCTCTTTCTCTCTCTCTCTCTCTCTCTGTCCCCCCCCCCCGTCTCTCTCTTTCTCTCTCTCTCTCTGTCTGTCCCTCTGTCTCTCTTTTTACTTCCTTTAATCAGTACACACACACACACACACCCGGGACGTCATCCATATAATCGAAGAGTCGCTTCAGAATAGCCAAAGCTGCGCGTTCTCTGAGACGCTGAAGAATGGAGGAGAAGTCCGTCTGGAATGGGACGATTAATCGGAGGTGTGTTTATCTCCACGGAACATCAGAGGAAATCCTGCGCTGTTTTTTTTGTCTTTCATTTTTTATTAATCCGTCCTGGAAGCCACACAGGCGCTATCTGATGGGTTTTTAATGAAAGCTGTCGGGTCACTCAGAGGTCACTTCAGGACCTGAGATGGACGCTGGCTCTGAGCCACACTGATATAATAAACAGTTCAAGAGTTCACACACACACACACACACACACACAGATTCATAAAATCTACTTCGTTTTACTTTTATTCATTTTAGTTATCACCTGAAAACTACGAGGGAGAGAGAGAGAGAGAGAGAGACTGAGAGAGAAAGAGAGAGAGACAGATGCTAGTCTAAATACTGCTGATATGCTACTCCAAGTATTGTTAATATGCTAGTCTTAGTACCAGAAGTACACTAATGTACTTTTATATGCTAGCTCTTCAAGTTCTTTTGATATGCTACTCTATGTACCTGACACTAATTCCACATGTATTCTGCTGAGATGCTAGTCAATGTCCATTTTTACGCTAAGCAGATAGCGAAAGATAAACTTAGCATGTGTCCACTCAGTAAAGGATTATTTGTGTTTAGGTTTATTAGCACAGGTTTGAAGGGGACTAGTGTTTATTTGTCAGGTGACGTGATGTATTTTGTAGATTGAAATAATCCAGGCAGGATGTTCTCCTCCTTTCCGTTCATTTCTTTTCTCTGAGGAACTGAAGCTTTTTATTCTTTTTTCTACTCCTGCAGTTAGAGCCGTGTGTGTCGCGGCGTATTTCAGCTGAAGCTAGTGTAAGTTTACGGTGGCTGAAGCAGTGAGGACGTGTGAAGCCGTAAAGCAGCTCTGACATGTGGGAGAGGGAAATGTCTTTGGCAGGAAGGAGAAATAAAACTTGGAGCATTCAGGACTCTATTATCCTGACCGCAGCATGAATCTCGTCTAAAGCCGGGCGGACGGACAGTGCGCTCCGTCGCTGCTACGCCGCGGCAATTTATCACCTTCTGCTAGTCCTTTAGCACTGGTGAATAAATCTGAGGAGAAGGAACCAGGAGCTGGACTGAGATCAGACTGAAGATCACCTGATGTTTACTTTCTTTTCTCCTCACTCATTCGTCCAGCTGCTGCTTCCTGCAGGCCACAGAGCTTCATAACAGAACATCAATTATTATTATTCATCTAAACCCATCATCCCTCCATCTTTCTCTCCTTCTTCACACCGTCTGAGCTTCTGAGCTGAAGACAAGCTGCTTACAGACTCACATCTTCTCACATTAACCATCTACACCACTGAGCTTCTCTTTCTTTCTTTCTTTCTTTCTTTCTTTCTTTCTTTCTTTCTTTCTTTCTTTCTTTCTTTCTTTCTTTCTTTTTAATTCTCTCTTTCTTGTTCTGTCAGTCTCAATCTCTCTTTTCTGCTCTTCTCTCTCTTACTGCTACTTTTGCTCTTTCTTAATATCTCTCACTGTGCCACTCTCTTTGTGCTTCTTTTGCTTTCTAAACCTCCCACTGCATCTTTCGTTCTTTCTTTCTTTCTTTCTTTCTTTCTTTCTTTCTTTCTTTCTTTCTTTCTTTCTTTCTTTCTTTCTTTCTTTTTTTCTTTCCATTGTTTATTTGGTTTGGCTTTAAATCTAAGATTATAATAATAGTTTATTTGAGACCTCAGCTCCTCGTCTCACCTCACCTCGTGTTCTCCCGAGGTTCTGTGTGGTTCTGCATGGTTCTGTGTGGTTCTGCATGGTTCTGTGTGGTTCTGATTTGCTGTAAAAGAGGTTCTGATTGATTGAGTAAAGCCCAGAGAAGCTCAGCATCATTATTAATCTCCGCTCAGTGAATTTGCTGCATCATTAGAGGAGATTGAGACGAGACACTGCTCTGGTTTCGGGTTTCAGATTGCTGACATAATGAGATGATGAGATGAAAGTCCGACTGGAATGCGGTTCTGGCCGGAGCATGCTGTCGTTCTGTACGTCTTTTCATTCTCAGAAACCTGAAGCTGCTCTGAAATCACTCCGCCGTTACCCGAGCGTAAACCAGTCACATTTAACCAGATGGAGCACTTCTGAGCTCTGAGCTCACGTTCAACTGGAGGAGCTCACTCTGTCCTCATGTCCCTCCACTGTCTGCCTTTCTATTACTCCATCCTCCTGTTCTTCAATCCCTCCAATGTCTGTCCTTCTATCAGTTCATCCTTCTGTCCTTCTGTCCCTCCACTGTCTGTCCTTCTATCACTCCATTCTTCTGTCCCTCCACTGTCTGTCCTTCTGTCTCTCCACTGTCTGTCCTTCTATCACTTCATCCTTCTGTCCCTCTGTCCTTCCATCTTTCTTTTATTCATACCTTCTGTCCTCCTGTCCTTCTGTCCTCACATCCTCTCCATTTATTCCCATGTCCTTCTGTCCCTCTGTCCTTCCATCTTTCTTTTATTCATACCTTCTGTCCTCCTGTCCTTGTCCTCACATCCTCTCCATTTATTCCCATGTCCTTCTGTCCTCCTGTCCTTCCTCTGTCCATCCATCCTTCTTTTGTTCAGTCCTTCTGCTTCCTGTCCTTCTGTCCTCACATTCCTTCACTGTCTGTCCTTCTATCACTCCATCCTTCTGACTGTCTTTCCTACTTTCTTTTGTTCAGTCCTTTCATCCTCCTATCTTTCCATATTTCTGTCCTTCCCATCCTTCTGTCCCTCTGTCCTTCCTTCCTTCCTTCCATATTTCTGTCCTTTAAATCTTTCTGTCCCTCTGTCCTTCCCATCCTTCTGTCCCTCTGTCCTTCCTTCCTTCCATATTTCGGTCTTTTAAATCCTTCTGTCCCTCTGTCCTTCCATCCTTCTTTTGTTCAATTCTTCTGTCCAGCCTATAAGAGTTTTATTCCTCTTACTTGCTCTTTGCCAAGTTTTTATTTAAATTTAAAAAATGACATTATACATTTTTATCCATTTAGAGTTATATTTAATGTTGTGTAGCTTTGCTGAAACAATACTTCCTGCTCTCAGTTTCCCTCCGAGACTGGAGTCTCCTTCCAGAAATGCTGCTTTCTTTCTTTCTTTCTTTCTTTCTTTCTTTCTTTCTTTCTTTCTTTCTTTCTTTCTTTCTTTCTTTCTTTCTTTCTTTCTTCTCCCCTTCTCGAGGTGTTTCAGATCAGTGTGTTGTTCTTTAATCAGTGAATAAAGCGCAGTGGAGTCATAATAAACACTGGATTTATCCACATGCAGTTCCTTTAACTTCACTTCACTGCTTTAATCAGGACACGTCCAGATGCCTGGCATCCTTTCAGCACACACACACACACACACACACACACACACACACACACACAGCAGTGACCTTGTCTCAGATTGTCTGACCTCCAAAGGTAATTACTGAGAGGAAAGAAACAGCTCTGCTCTCTGACCTTTGACCTTTAGCCACACACACTTCCAGGACAAAAGTAGATTCGACCCGTGTGCAATTATCTCATCATCGTGTTCCTCTTCCCATCAGACTGTGTGTGTGTGTGTGTGTGTGTGTGTGCACTATTAGAAATATAGCTCATTGAAGAATTATTGGCACCATTAAGGGACAGAAATTAGACACACACACACTTTCCCATTACTGTACCTGTGAGAATTTAATTGAAACTTTGATGTGTTGCATGCTCGGTGACTACACACACACACACACACACACACACACACACAAAGATTCTAAGAGATGACAGGACGGTCTCTCACACTGATTAATAAGGTCATTAACAAGGACGTAGTTGATCAAGTGCCCAGGCTTGATTAAGGCTTTTGGAGAACGCAGATGTTCCACACCCTGATCATCATCATCATCATCATCATCATATCATCATCGAGGGAGAGAGAAACAGAGTGTACCTATACAGCGAGTTCGGGTCTCAGTGATGACACACGCCGTATAGAGACTGGAGTCAAGAGATCAGAGCTGATTGTGGTGTCAGGGTGGGAGGGGCAAAAACTCTCTCTCCCCTGTCAATCACACTGATACAAGCCAATCAGAGGTGTCTATACAGAAGAGAGTGGATCAATTTGTATGGTTGCCTTGTGACACTTGGTGTCACAAGGCACAAGGTTTTAATAGCAACCGGACCTTTCAGGAAAGCTAAACTGGTGGCTATAACCTTCCATTATGTCTTAGCAACATTAGCTTAGATAATCGCCGCTCTGCTACAGAACTAAATCTGGGTCGATTTGTGTTCCTTTAATGCCGTCCCCTCAACCCAATGCTGTAATCCTACACCTGAGGTTTGTGTTACAGCATTTTTTTTTTCGGGGGAAAGAAGTCATTAAGTGTTTTTTAAAAGACCCACAAACAGTGATTATGGGTAATCATGGTTTAGTGGTTTTACAGCTCGCTGACTCTTTCTCTGACGTCATAGCGCCATGGAATCGTATTAACCCTTCAAGAAACTGGAAGTAACGAGCTATACAGAAAAGATCTTTCAGCTCGCTCAGATTGATGGACAAACTGGAAAGATATAAACTCTTTCTCATATTTTACTGCATTTGTTCTGTTCTGTCCTGATATCCCACAGGCAGGATAACAGGCTAATTACAGCGAGCTAGCTGGTGATATAGCATTTACTGAGGGACGTCCCAGTAAACATCATCTCACCTCAGGTATAAACTCTCCATTCTTCTTCTTCTCCTTCTTTTCTGCACAGAGGTGTACAGGTTTAAAAACAACAGCAGTTATACAGACAAACAAATACATAATAATACAAATAAATTCCTCTCATGTCATACAGTCATGTGACCAATAGGGTTAAGTAAAAAAAAATTTGGAAAGTAAAGATATGTTTTTTGGGGGAAAATTATTGGCTAATTCTGATCTTTTTAGCTTTTAGCTATCAAACACTGATTTACGTTTAACTCTCACATGTATTATCTTATGACATGACCAATAAGTAATTCAGTCATTTTCTATCATTTTTAACTCATGAGGAAAATGCTAAAGAATGAAACGTCAATTCAAATAATTTAGTTTTTACTCAATTAATAGAACTTTTAACTTCCCTGAAGTGTGATGACAATACCAACGTGAGCCACTAGGGGTTCAGGAAATCCTGAGCTAGGATATGGTCCTGGTTATAGTGGTCAGTTTTAGGTGATGGTCAGGCATTTGTTAGTTCTCTAGGCTGTTGTCAGATATGAGTAGATTGGGTGGGGGTGTGGCCTCGCTCGCTAAATCACTTGATCACTCAATTTCCTCTGACTTCCTGTTTTCAGGAATGAAATCCTGTCTCTTGTCCTGACTTTAAGTATAGAAGTGGGACTTTGCACATCTGTGTTACTGTGTTGCTTTTAGCCGGTTCTCGCCGGGCCACACCCGCATATTTCTGATGTTATGACAGCTTTGATCACACGCTCCGTCTAGACCGTGAGAGGAGTGGGTGGTCAGCTGGGTTACTTTATCAGTATTATCGCACTGTAACAGATCTGCCGCATCGCAGCAACCTCACTTCCATCTGCCTCCGTCCCTTTGAGCCTAAAGACACGCCAGGCTCTTCTTATATACACATTTACTTCCTCGGGTCGCGACCTCTGTAATGGTGGCGACGACGTGAGCGATGTCCAGCTGCGTCCGGCTCGCTCGGAAACTCTCGCAGGAGGCAGTTTGATATTTTGGGGCAGATGTTTTATTTGGGTTGGGCTCCTTTGATGTGAAATGAAATTCGCTGAGGAATGCTGTCAGTTGGCGGACGGATCGGTTCTACACACACACACACACACACACACACACAGTGTTTTCCCAGTGGTGTGGTTGACGTGTCTTTGATCTCAATTGAGCGGCAAGAACACATTTGCAGAAAGTTCGCTGAAGAAAAAACACACAATCACATTAATCATTAAGACAAACGACAGAATCTCAAAATCCGTGTCTCACTCTGTACCTCACGTTTCAACAACTACATCCTACATCCTTATATCTACTGTGTACAGAAGTTTTAAAACAACATATAACATTATCTAAAGGAACCCGCTGAAGCATGAAGAGAACATCTAAACTTCACACACATTGGGTGGAGACAGGAATCAAACCCCCTAAGTCTGAAGGTCCATTAACAGTGACCAGTCAGAACCAGTCTGTTAAATAAATCATTTCTGAAGATCATTTTTTATCAAAAACATCCAGTCTCATGGACTAAAGCATGAAATATGCAAGTGTGAGAACATGTCGGACTTTCGGGAGGATAAATAAAAATATTGTCAGCACAAGAAGAAAGGAAATAAAAGTGGGCGTAAAACCGAACCCTGTGGGACACCACTATGTACTTTTCTAGGTTCTGAAGAATCTGTTCTTAAATCTGACAACTTAGTAAAATTGTGTTGTGTAAAATGTAAAGCAGGGAGAGCTTTATTTATCTGAACTGATTATGTCTTCCAGTCTTGTGGCCTATAACTTCAAATTCAGGGCTTGTGTTTGTGCAGTCAGTCCTTTTCCTTTGTGGGGTTTTTCCAAAACGTTCCTGTTTGCAAGCTCTTCAGTAGGAAAGTGTTTCAGCTCCATGCCTGTCTTGAATTTTGCAGGCATTACAAGCCAAGAGAGGAAATAACAACGGACCTAAAACTGAACATGTGGGTCACCGTACTGAGCTTTTTTCACATTCCAAAACATCTCAACTAATGCTAAGAAACTGTCCGTCCAGCAGGATCTGAACTGGACGGTGCTTTGCAGTAGGAAAGTTATGGTTTGAACATTTTGAAGGTTCTGAAGGTATAAATAACAGAGACATCTTTTTTTGCTTTCTGAGAGGTCCTGAAGAATCTCCATGAAGGCTGAAGATCTGCTGAAAGTCTGTGGTGTAACATCTGAAGCAGTGAAGAAGCGCTCTGTCTGAAGGGACCAGGGACCATCTCACACGCCTCTGAACTCCAACAGTGCCAGTCTTATTCCATTCTAGCCAGTACTCTGTCTTTGTGGGGTTTTTCCAAAGCGGAATTTCTGCAATAGGAAAAGTGTTTCTGTTCCGAACATTCTGTCATGTCTGTCTTAAATTTTGCGAACAGAGCGGTCAGTACAAGCAGTGGAAGGTTTTCTGGGTTTAAAATAGCAAATAAATGGCGTTCCTGTTTATTCACCAGCACACTCCTGCTTCTGATCCGGAGCCAGTGCATGCTGGGAGGAAACGCTGGTTACCTGAGGATACGCTGACGATTTGTCACAGAACTTCACTTATCCTCCTCACATCTTTTTTTTTTTTCTTCTCTCTTAGCTTTGGCCTGGACTTGTTTTTTTCTCTACAGTGGCTGCTGATTTTTTTTATTTTTTTCCAGCAATTTCACTTTATGGGCAGAAAAGGAAAAACAAAAACAAGACGCGAGCGTTCGGCTTATTTTCCTTCTCTCCGTTCTTCTTTCATGCGTGGCCAGAAAGAGCAGTGTGGCCTTCATCTGCTCAGAATTCCCAGCACACTAACCTTTCTCCAACAAAATGTCACCCGAACAAAACACACTGACATTTTTACTAAAATGAAGGTCGGCTTTTTTTTTTCTGTAGTTTAACAGAAGCAGGTGAACAATTCTGCAGATCTGAATCGTGCTGAGAAATTTTAATATTTAAATTAAGATGCCGTGTAAATAAACAAATCTAAACACAGGTCCTGCCTGAAACAGAGCTTCATACAGCCGAGGGACAGGTAATATTCCAGCTCATGACATCATCACACCTTTTCATAAGAACTCCAACACGTCTGACTGTGTCATGACATCATAATGACGGATACTTATGACATCATAATGTGGATTTTCCCCCTAACCTTAACTAAAAACAAGGTTTCTTATTTACTGCTCTTAAGATTTGTATTATTTTTTTTGAAGGCTCTGTAATGACAGGGAAATGTAAGTTTTGTACAAGTGCACATGTTATTACTGATCCTAAGACTGGAACATTTATGACATCACAATGACAGGGACATCAATACATATAATAATAACATCATGACTTCATATGCAGTATGGGATAACAGTATGGGATATGTCAGGGTTATGTAGGTTCTCTCAGACCCTTAGGTCAAGAGCTTTGTTGTATAACAGCTCATTAGATGTTATTTATTTATTTATTTATTTATTGAGTCTGAGCATGTCATGACATCATGTATATGTTTTTCAGACCCCCCCCCCTTTTTAACTGCTCATGCTTATAGGTTTTTATTAGTAATGCTTATAACAACTTTATGACACCATAATGACCAAGTTATGTCTATATTCCTTGACCCTGAGTGTTTCTTTACTTAAAATGCATGTCAGTGTCATACCATTCCACTCTCACACCTAAGTAAAGTTCATTTGTTATTAAAACTCATAAGAATGCTTATGAAGTGTTCATGCCACCTTAATGACAGACTCTTGCTTGGCTCTATTCTACAAATCTGTTATCAGGCTCTCTCTACCTTTCTTTTTGATGTTTAAGTGATAATGTAGAAAAAATAATTGATTATTTAAGCAAAAAAATTAAGCAAAAAAATAAGTTGCTTATACCTGCTCTAATCCAGCTGTTATAACTCATTATTAAGCTGCAAACCTGTAGAAAATTCTTAACTTTCTGTGTGCAGCATTGTACATCGTACCGTGTCAGTGTGTGGATTGGATCTGCTTCACCTCCGTGCTGTTATTCCTGTCCTCGAGACTCGGCCTCATCTCTCTCTTTCTCGCTCTCTCTCTCTCTCTCTCTCTCTCTCTCTCCATCTCCATCTCCATCTCCGTCACTCTGAATGAGCCTCAGTGAGACAAGTCGTCTCGCTCTGACAAACAGCAAAATGGCACAAATCTCAGCGGAGTTCACTGGAGATCCTTCGTCTCAGTTTTCCTGTGCTAAATACGAGTGAGAAAACAATGTGGTCCAGAAAGAGTCCCTGAGGTCAGGACACGGGATTGGGATCACTGACCGGTTTGGACAGACAGAAAACTGAGCCACTGGTTTCATTTATTTTGTCGTGACAGAATGTTCAGTGAGGGTGAAGGACTTTTCATGGAAAAAAGCAACATTAACAAAAACTGACTACATAAGACAAAAGAAAAGGTTTAAATGTGGAAACATGTTACTTAAGAGTGATTTTCATAATGCTCTATAACCTCTACATTAACCTAAACCTGTGTGAAACCTTATTCCAGTCCATGTCAGTTGTCAAAAAGTGTCATACCATTCAACACTGATGAAAGTTGATGAGGTTTCTGTTAAGGCTTAATGTCAGCTATATGAATATTACAGCATGTCATGACACCATAATGTCAGCTATATGAATATTACAGCATGTCATGACACCATAATGTCAGCTATATGAATATTACAGCATGTCATGACACCATAATGTCAGCTATATGAATATTACAGCATGTCATGACACCATAATGTCAGCTATATGAATATTACAGCATGTCATGACACCATAATGTCAGCTATATGAATATTACAGCATGTCATGACACCATAATGTCAGCTATATGAATTCTTACAGCATGTCATGACACCATAATGTCAGCTATATGAATATTACAGCATGTCATGACACCATAATGTCAGCTATATGAATATTACAGCATGTCATGACACCATAATGTCAGCTATATGAATATTACAGCATGTCATGACACCATAATGTCAGCTATATGAATATTACAGCATGTCATGACACCATAATGTCAGCTATATGAATATTACAGCATGTCATGACACCATAATGTCAGCTATATGAATATTACAGCATGTCATGACACCATAATGTCAGCTATATGAATTCTTACAGCATGTCATGACACCATAATGTCAGCTATATGAATTCTTACAGCATGTCATGACACCATAATGTCAGCTATATGAATTCTTACAGCACGTTTATGTTCTATTTAGCCATTTTTTAAAAATCAAGATAAATTATTTGGGTGTTCTTTGTGTAGCTGTGAATCGTTGCTTCCTCAGACTAGTCCTGTGTTTTTCAGATATTTTTCGCTAATGAGTTCTTCGCTGACGTCTTTTTAAATGAATGTCATGTGATTAATCTGAGCCGGTTGATTGGCAGTGAAACGATGCCATCTTTAATCTCGGGATATCACCAGTGCTTCAGTTTTGTGCTGAAAAATTAGATTATGAAAATGTATTAAGTGTGTTATTAATGTCCATATTCACTTCCCGCGTTGACATTAGCGAGGCTATCACAGGAAATGATCTCATTTTAGACATATTGGCCTGCGATCACATTCAGCGCTGCTCAGTTCATCCATTTTGTCTGAAATTCGCCCAGTTCTGTCGGCGTAGCTCATGGCGCTCTCTATAAATCCTGCTGAAATTAGGTCATTTTCACTCTCTCTGAATGAATACGTGCCATTTAGCCTCGCCTTCTTCCCCAAGCCGACCTGACATACTGCCTTTTTCAGCACTTCAGGGACTCTGTGGATTTGGAAAGGTCAGAACAGACGGCTGAGTCACTAGGAATGATTGTTTGAACACGACACGTCTTTTCCCTGGACATCACACAGCAGTGGACGTGTTAAAAAGACACACAGAAGAAGCACAGGGTTTATTTATAAGCCATTGTTACAGAGTCTCAGCTTCTAAACTGCTCTGAAAT
>NC_080717.1:1830000-1832500 GCF_019097595.1 Hemibagrus wyckioides | reverse complement strand
GACACTGGAGACTCCTTCCACAGATGTGGGGTGAAGGAGCTGTTACTATGGAAATGAAAACATATAATCTGAACCCACGTCATGGTCACAGCTGCTGCTGGAAGAGAAAATGACCCTTTGCCCAATCAGGATGCAGAATTGAACAGCTCTGGGGTAAGTACGAAAAGGTTTAGCCGTTATTTCCGGGAATGACCATGACCCGGCTCTTGACGTTAGCAGAAACGCTCAGATCAGAGATTAATATTGGTCTCTGAAGCGGTCTCTGATCACTTGGGGTTTTTTCTGTGTAACCACTGTCGCTTCCTGGAAACCCGGCAAAGAGGCAGCCTGTAATTAACCAGCAGAGAGCGAGCCGGTCAAACGCCGCCCGCGTCCACGTGCGCTTTCAATTACAGACAGCAGCCATGGAGCGCTGGGAGAAATCGCTTCAGAGAGCTGACACCCCTCCACCCCGCTACCTCTACACCCCTCCACCCCTCCCCTCCTCTGCCTCGCCACCTCTCCAACCCTACATCCCTCCACCCTACTACCTCGCACCCCACCGCCTTGCCGCCTCACCACCCCACTACACCTCCATCCCTCCACCCCACCGCCTCCCACCCCTCTGGCACCACGCCGTAATTTCTCCTTCGTTTGCCTCACAGTGGGGGATTGACACAAACTGGAGAGCAGAGGGACAGCGTTAGCGTGAAATATAGATCCTTGGAGAAGAGAGAGTAATGGAGTCGTGGATCACGGTGAAGCTGTTTGACATTCAGCTTTTTACTACTCTCTCTCTCTATAATGAACTAAACCCCAGAACTCGCTCTGGACGTCTGAGATGAACAGCATTCAGGAACATGTGCTACTATTGATTAACACGTGTGTGTGTGTGTGTGTGTGTGTGTGGAAACACACTTTGGACCAGATCTGGTGTTTGTGCAGCAGGATGTGGAGAAGGATGTGATTTGGGACACATCTTTTATTTTTCAACAACAACAAACATCTTTTTAATTTATTTTTTTCTTTTGTCAGGTTTTTCTTCGATTTTGTTTACATTTTTTTGTTATTTAAACTCCACTATCATCAAAACACATGCGTGTGAAGTAAAGGACTAAAAGAGATTTTTGTGTGTGTGTGTGTGTGTGTATATATATATATATATGTGTGTGTGTGTGTGTGTGTATGTATATATATATATATATGTGTGTGTGTGTGTGTGTGTATATATATATATATATATATATATATGTGTGTGTGTGTGTGTGTGTGTGTATATATATATATATATATATATATATATATATATACTATATTGCCAAAAGTATTCGCTCACCCATCCAAATAATCAGAATCAGGTGTTCCAATCACTTCCATGGCCACAGGTGTATAAAATCAAGCACCTAGGCATGCAGACTGTTTTTACAAACATTTGTGAAAGAATGGGTTGCTCTCAGGAGCTCAGTGAATTCCAGCGTGGAACTGTGATAGGATGCCACCTGTGCAACAAATCCAGTCGTGAAATTTCCTCGCTCCTAAATATTCCACAGTCAACTGTCAGCTGTATTATAAGAACGTGGAAGTGTTTGGGAACGACAGCAACTCAGCCACGAAGTGGTAGGCCACGTAAACTGACGGAGCGGGGTCAGCGGATGCTGAGGCGCATAGTGCGAAGAGGTCACCAACTTTCTGCAGAGTCAATCGCTACAGACCTCCAAACTTCATGTGGCCTTCAGATGAGCTCAAGAACAGTGCGCAGAGAGCTTCATGGAATGGGTTTCCATGGCCGAGCAGCTGCATCCAAGCCATACATCACCAAGTGCAATGCAAAGCGTCGGATGCAGTGGTGTAAAGCACGCCGCCACTGGACTCTAGAGCAGTGGAGACGCGTTCTCTGGAGTGACGAATCGCGCTTCTCCATCTGGCAATCTGATGGACGAGTCTGGGTTTGGCGGTTGCCAGGAGAACGGTACTTGTCTGACTGCATTGTGCCAAGTGTAAAGTTTGGTGGAGGGGGGATTATGGTGTGGGGTTGTTTTTCAGGAGCTGGGCTTGGCCACTTAGTTCCAGTGAAAGGAACTCTGAATGCTTCAGCATACCAAGACATTTTGGACAATTCCATGCTCCCAACTTTGTGGGAACAGTTTGGAGCTGGCCCCTTCCTCTTCCAACATGACTGTGCACCAGTGACCAAAGCAAGGTCCATAAAGACATGGATGACAGAGTCTGGTGTGGATGAACTTGACTGGCCTGCACAGAGTCCTGACCTCAACCCGATAGAACACCTTTGGGATGAATTAGAGCGGAGACTGAGAGCCAGGCCTTCTCGTCCAACATCAGTGTGTGACCTCACAAATGCGCTTCTGGAAGAATGGTCAAAAATTCC
This sequence comes from Hemibagrus wyckioides, assembly GCF_019097595.1. Taxonomy (NCBI): domain Eukaryota; kingdom Metazoa; phylum Chordata; class Actinopteri; order Siluriformes; family Bagridae; genus Hemibagrus; species Hemibagrus wyckioides. The sequence goes on along the minus strand of NC_080717.1, from coordinate 1,830,135 downwards.
CATAAACACACTCCTAAACCTTGTGGACAGCCTTCCCAGAAGAGTTGAAGCTGTTATAGCTGCAAAGGGTGGACCGACGTCATATTGAACCCTATGGATTAGGAATGGGATGGCACTTAAGTTCATATGCGAGTC
>NC_080717.1:1790000-1827500 GCF_019097595.1 Hemibagrus wyckioides | reverse complement strand
GTTTATACCTGTTCATACCTGTGTACAGCAAAACTCACAGTGCTGAATGATCTCTTCAGAGCACTGTTTATACAAGAGCTGTTTATGCATGAAGGGTGGGACTTTGTATGAGGGGCGGGGCTTTATGTGAGGGACAGGGATTTTTGTAAGGGATGGAGCTCTGTTTAAGGGGCACATATATGAGGGGCAGAGCTCTGTGTAAGTAAGGGGCACATAATTGAGGGACGGAGCTCTGTGGGGTGGAGCTTTGTGTGAGGGGTGGGGTTTAAAATCAACAACATAAAACTTTGTGTTCTTGTGTATGTATATGTTCCTTAAAAGCTTCTTTTTCTTGAGTGATATCAACTTTTTTGTTGCCTTTACCCAGAACTTCACCTAATTTTATAGGAATAATAAAGGCAGTAAAATGCCCAAAAAATGATTTAAAGAACATTATTGTGTCTCTATTTGATATATCGTGTAAATATGATCCTATAAATGCTCTTTAACACTGTGGGTTTTGCTGGTGGACTGGTGACTGATGAACTCTTTAATAAAGAGAAACGTGTATAAAACAGTGAGAAGGCATGATCCGCATAAAAAACGCACATGATCGATAACAACAAAGATACAAAACTCAAGAAAACCAGAACAGGAAGGCTATTTACATCACGGAAAATGCACAAAAATCTACAAAAAGAGCTCACTTGCACCTCCTCGCTCATCTCCAACCTCATCACGGGACGTTTGATGAATGAGCTGCAGAAAGGACTCGGAAAAAGGAAAAAAAAAGAACCCTCTTCTGCACTCCTTTGTTTCCCTGAACGTTCTCCTAGCCTCCTTTTCAGGAGAACACAGATGAAAGAGAAGCTCTCGCCTTTCGCAGATGAAACAGAAGCTCTTGTCGCGCTCGAAGACATAAGCCTCCATTCTGACCCTCGGTTCTCCATTCTGACCCTCGGTTCTCCATTCTGTCCCTCGGTTCTCCATTTTGTCCCTCAGTTCTCCATTTTGTCCCTCAGTTCTCCATTTTGTCCCTCGGTTCTCCATTTTGTCCCTCAGTTCTCCATTTTGTCCCTCAGTTCTCCATTTTGTCCCTCAGTTCTCTATTCTGTCCCTTGGTTCTCCATTTTGTCCCTCAGTTCTCCATTCTGTCTCTCGGTTCTCCATTTTGTCCCTCAGTTCTCCATTCTGTCCCACGGTTCTCCATTTTGTCCCTCGGTTCTCCATCCTGTCCATCGGTTCTCCTTCCTGCCCCTCAGTTCTCCTTCCTGTCTCGGATTAAAAAGGTACATTTAATAAAAGTCGGAGGTTCTCTTCTGGTCAACAGTGACCTCCAGTGAAGAGGTTCACGATATCAAAAGCATCATAAAAAATATCCAGTGAGGTTTGGAGAAGGATGAAGAACATCAGAAGGTGAAAACAGAAAATGGTCACGTCTTTTTTCCCCGAGCGTGATTAGAAGCATATTTAAAGAACAAAACATTTTCTCCATATTGAAAATGTTAAAAGATCTATCATCCTGCCCAAAATTTAAACTGGACCAGTGAAGAAGAACTGTTTTTTTTTTCCACAGATCTGTGAGATGACCGGTACAGGAGCCAACAAGTCCAGCTGAAACACGTTTATCTGTCCGGTTCATTAGCTCGAGCACTGAAGTAAAAGAAGTCCATTGAATAAATATTTCCTCACTGAAGCTCCTCGTTCAGTCGTTCTTGCATTCGCAGTTGCATTCCTCGTGATGCTCCAGCGCCACGTCCGTCAGCGACTTCAGCGAGCCTCGACCCGGTCTGAACTTCAGCATCAGGACCTTCGATCATGCAGAGAGACAGAAACCAGACACTGAGAGTGGACAATGAGAGAAAACCCACTAAAATGTCTTTATAATAATATAATAATCCTCTTAATGCTCTTTATTCCTCTTCTACCACAGCAGTTTTCCAACAATTACACTCTTCATGCTTTTTATCCATTTAGAGTTACATTTTACGTCATGGAACGACCACTAAACAAGTTTTATAGCAGTTATATAGCATTATAGCGGCTATAAACTAAACCCTCGCTCCCTCAACAGCCTTTTTGTTATCATTTGAAGTTAATTTCGACAGAAAAAACAGCTTGACATGTTAATATCAGGAATATGTGATGAAATCAGACGTAAATTAAACATTCCGAACATCCGAACATTAAAGAGTTTAGAAAGTGAAGATGAGAATAAAGAGCAGTTTGAGTCCCTGAGTTGAGCAATAATGACATGTCATTAAATAATAAACCAGATTTCTGTCCGTGAGACCAGAGAAGTGCTGAATAACAAAAAATTAAGTGCTGGAAGTAATAAAGAATATTTTAAAAATACTGGAATAAAAGACATATCTCCCGCCTTCTTAGCTCCACAGCAAGTGAGATTCAGCATGCAGTTACAAAATAATATATATTATGATATTTTGACTTCTTACTGTGGGAGTTTTTCAAATAGAATCTTCTTTAAATAGAATTTTTTTTTATCAGTGAATCATATTAGTGAGATATGAAAGGTTTAAACATCTAACACCATCTAACTTTCCAGAAGCTTTCCAGAAACATGGAACAATATACACCGTTCAGGCATAACAGCAGTGCCAGGTGAAGTGAATAAGGCTGGTGATCTCCTCATCGTGGCACCTGTTAGTGGGTGGGATATATTAGGCAGCAGGTGAACATTTTGTCCTCAAAGTTGATGTGTTAGAAGCAGGAAAAATGGACAAGGGTCAAATTGTGATGGCTAGACCACTGGATCAGAGCATCTCCAAAACTGCAGCTCTTGTGGGGTGTTCCCGGTCTGCAGTGGTCAGTATCTATCAAAAGTGGTCCAAGGAAGGAACAGTGGTGAACCGGAGACAGGGTCATGGGCGGTCAAGGCTCATTGATGCACGTGGGGAGAGAAGGCTGGCCCGTGTGATCCGATCCAACAGACGAGCTACTGTTGATCAAACTGCTGAAGAAGTTAATGCTGGTTCTGATAGAAAGGGGTCAGAATACACAGTGCAGGACGGGTCAGGGCTGTTTTGCCAGCAAAAGAGGGACCGACACAATATTAGGCAGGTGGTCATAATGTTATGCCTGGTCGGTGTAAACACAAGCGTTTTATGGAAACAGATAAACACTTTCACAAACTCCAGACTCTGTTAAAAGGCTAAGGGTTAATTCTCTGCACTCGTGTTAATATTGAAGATGTCATGATCTCAGCGAGAGCTCAGTGGAGTCTTTACTGTACCTCGTGATATTTTTTGGTCACTTTAGTGGGCGTGCACTGACAGTCGTAGCAGTTGTTGGAGCAGCAGGTGCAGTTTCCACCACATCGCTTCACCAGCAGGCAGCTGGGCCAGAAAATCACATCCGTCCTCTTCAGCTCCTCTCGCAGGGACACCGAGTAATTACGAGGAGTGCAGCTGTAGAGCCGGACCTCCTCCCGGAGCAGGTTCAGATCCACCACGCCTTAACATACACACACACACACACACACACACACACACACACACAGACTTTAGACAGCTGTTTACTTCAGCTTTTATTACTGGTTTGAGACGCAGCAAGATCCAAAATGTCTGAGTCCTGAATCAAGAACTGTAAATCAAATACTTCCTCAGCTGATCCTGATTATTCAGGAATTTCTTCAGGACAAATCCAGAGTTCTGCCCTTTAAGCAATTTTCTTTCTTATGAAATTAAAATTGTCTTCATATTGCAGTAACGCAACATTACAAATCACTTCTTTCTTCTACTTTTTTTTTATGTTTTATTTTTTGAGCACATGATCAATCCTACTGCATTCAGCCAGTAAGTACAAATATTTTTGTTTCTTTATTTATTTAAATTGGGAATCTTTCCATTTTATTTAAGAAACAATCCATCAGTGTTAGAAAACTGATAAAAATAATGTTTTTTAGAGAAAATATTAAGGAGAGTGTTTATTCTCTTTTCATTGCTCTATTTCTCATAAATATCATTAATTAATTCTAGATTAAAGCTAACATTAGTATCCTGATTTATTGAATACATAATATACATCCACATTCAAGCTTCCTAGAACAGAAAACAAAGTCCCAGCACTGGACCTAGAGAACAAACTGCTCATTTTTGCACCATAATAAATATTTATTGGACAATAACAAGTCATCCTGACTGTCTATATTCTTCTGAAACCTGCTGAAGAAACATTCAAGATCAAGCTCTAGATGGAAAACCAGATTAATAAGAGCACGTCGACTCAGCACTGAACTCTGAACAGTCAGATCTCAGGAATATTCATACCTCTGTTTTTTTTCTGGTGGAAGAAGGACTTGCCCAGGACGTGCCAGTGGGGCTTGTAAAGTTCCTCCAGGTCCAGCTGCCAGCGATCAGGCTCCAGGTATTTCAGGACCTCCTCCACCGTACCGAATTCAGACACGGCTTCACTCAGAGCCTCCACGCTGTGCAGAGCCGAGGGCATGACGGCGGGAACGGCCGGCTTCTATCACAAATCACACAGCAAACATCTTGGGTCAGTTCATTCACCAAGCATGCTTTTACTATAGGAGTATTTTCATTATCAAATATTTCAACAAGTATCTCTTAAATTCCAAAACTAAACCCCTACAGAATTAGATCTTAACTCATAGAAATCCAACAGGAAATAGAGTAGAGTTTATAGCATATTTCTATAGCTCAAAAAACCCAACAAGAACCCAACACAACTCTATACAACTCTATTTTACTGTATAACTTGGATGTAAGAATAGGATGAAAGAATACCCCCATAGAATTACACTATATTTCACTGGATGTTTTTCCACATACTCTAGTAGAATTAGACCATATTTCATTTCATAACCCATAAAAATCTAAAAGGAGCCCTATAGAACTCTATACAACATAAATGGAACCCAATAGAATTAGAGCATATTTCAATGTATAAGTCTTGAACCTGCAGCAGGAATGCTGTAGAGCTGCATAAAGCCATTTTTATTAAATATCCCATATTTAAAAGTATAACATGACCACTGTGTAGAAACCAAAGAACTCTATAGAACCATATATCCACTAGGTAACCCATAACTCCAAGAAGAACACTACAGAATTGACTCGAGTCCAAATTTCAATACGTTCCCCATAAACATTCAGCAGGAGCACTGTAGAACTCTGAGGAACCATAATTCAATGGACGACCCATTAAAATCTGATTGGACAGAACAGAATTAGACCCTGTTTCAGTGAGTACTTTATACCCCCATTAAAATCCCACATCCAATGAGTATCCAGTGGAATTCAGCAGAGAATTCCAGCAAATTCTGTTGGAATTTTCCATTTTTTTTTTTTTTTTTATTGCATGCAAGTAATTTTCATAATAAAATGATTAATGATAAATTCCTGCTCGTGTGAAAGGCCGCCACTCTTTCTTCGCTGTAAGTGCAGGTAGGCTATGAAAAGCTTGTTGGCATGGTTACAGCCGTGTAATAGACGTCATGGCCGCCGATAAAGGACGCCAGTGATATAAAGGAGGGCTGTGAATGGGGTCAGTGTGACTGAATGAGGGCACTGCGAATCAAAAGACATCCACCACGATGCCTCGTTATTTTCAGAACAAGGACGGTTGAAGGTGGAAGAGAAAAAAAGCAGAGCAGATAGCGGATCGTTATCCGAGATGGAAAATCACGCCGCATTATTTTACCATAATTTCATCACGCTTTCAAAGTCATCCCTGAATAAAGTATGAACAAAACCCACGGCGTCGTACGTTACACCGTACTACAGAGCATGAAGGCATACTAATGACGATAATTAGAATATTTTATTCTGCTTAAGAGTGAAATTATGAATATTGATTACAAAATGTTCAGCAAAACTTTACATGAAGGATTCATTCTTAGTCTTTCCTCTGCTTCTAAACATCCATCACTTCCCAGTCCCCTAGCCACCCCCGTCTCTCTTTTTTCCTTCTCTTGCGAGTCGTGAATAATGTGGAATGGAAAGCATTAACAACTCGTGAATGTGTGACGCTCTTCCATTCTGTCACATAATGAACATGTGAAGCCTCCTTCAAGAAGTCTCCTGCTGAGACGTATATCACATTAGAGGAGTTTCTGATGAAATCTCCGCCAAATCCGAGTTTCCTCTGCACAAATCTGTCAAAAGAATCTGTTTAAGTCTTCATATTAAAGTAAAGTCGTAACACAGCATCAACTCCACGCTAACTACAGCTTGAAAAGTGAGAGAAATGAATGCTATGCTAGGTAATTGTCTTTTAATTAAAGTCGTCTTGCTAATTAGAAACGTCATCATTATGCCGGAAAACTCTACAGTAAGTATAATTTCCATATAGACACACTCGGATCCAACGTGTTCACTAAAGGCGTTTTCTAATTCTTACAAGCCATATGCTCTGACAGCCTCATGCATAGCAACCCAAAAAATATTTACCCCCCCTTTGAAGGAGTTAACGTGATCTTATTCCTCTGCCTTCTACAAAATCCCTTTGACGTCATGCACAAGGTCAGAGCTGATGAATTGATCTCGTGAGGTATAAACCCCAGAATGAAATAATGGATCCCACTGTGTTGTGTAGCTCTGACAACAAGGTGTTTCAAATTGGTTGCATCTGTGTGTGAGGAAAAAAAAGGCTTAACAGACCTGACATGGCCTCGGTTACTCAGAGCCAGTCAAACATCTGAGCCTAGATCTCCACCAGAAATGTGTGATTGGATGTAAATAAACAAACAGACGTGGAGGACTCTGGGCGAGATGAGAGTTAGAGTGACGGCAAGTTCGGTCATTGTGGTCAGAAAAGCAGCTCCACATAAAAACTCATCTTAAAGCTACACTGAATGGTCGATTTAATTCAAATGGATTTGTCTTGTTTAATTTCACCAGAAGATATTTTAGCAAAGATTTAGAGGAATCCGGATGTAGATTTAGATTCCGACTGAACAAGCCAGAGACCTGGACTGAGGCATGTAGAACCATGAAGGTTTGTTTTTTTTTGTGGAAGCACATTAAATTTCTAGTGAAAGCCCAGTGTTTGGAGGTAGAACCCTGAAGGTTTGTTTCCTTCTGTGGAAGAACATTAAAGGTTCCAGTGAAAGCCCAGTGTTTGGAGGTAGAACCCTGAAGGTTTGTTTCTTTCTGTGGAAGAACATTAAGGGTTCCAGTGAAAGCCCAGTGTTTGGAGGTAGCATCCTAAAGGTTTCCATTCTTTTGTGGAAGCACATTAAGGTTTTAGTGAAAGCCCAGTGTTTGGAGGTAGAACCCTGAAGGTTTGTTTCCTTCTGTGGAAGAACATTAACAGTTCCAGTCAAAGCCCAGTGTTTGGAGGTAGCATCCTAAAGGTTTCCATTCTTTTGTGGAAGCACATTAAGGGTTCCAGTGAAAGCCCAGTGTTTGAATGTAGAACCCTGAAGATTTGTTTCCTTCTGTGGAAGCACATTTACATTCCAGCAAAAGCCCAATGTTTGAGCAACCAACATGGTACATTAAATATATGCTACAGGTATGCAAAAATGTCGGGAAAGGTTTATGTATCTTGGACAGATCTGTCTAAAACCTTAATATTCCTCACTTTATCCAACAGAGAGTTTGAATAACCAACATGGAATACATGGTAGACGTGTACTTCGGCAGTAGTGGTTCAAAGGCTCTGGGTTGTTTTTGGGTTGAGCAGAAGATCGAGGTACAATGTACAATGCTGGGCAATTAAGCAAGGTGCTTAACCATCTTTGCTCCAGGGGCGCTGTATCATAGCTACCCCTCCGCTCTGACCCCAACTTCCTCAGCTGGGATATGTGTAAAAAATTCTGCTCTGGTGTAATGTATGTGTGGTTTCCTCTACCTATTGCTTATTTGATCGTCTGGGAAAAGTCCATGTGTCTTGGCAAACACTGGCTTAAAATACAGTAGGCATGTCTGTGTAGAACCCTAAAGGTGTTCTGATATGTCCATCCTGGTTTGACCTTAAATAATCTATGGAGAGCCCTAAAAAAAATTTCAGCAACCAAGAACATGAAGTATGAAGCACTTGAAGCCTTTATTATCGCCACACATACATTACAGCACAGTGGAATTCTTTTCTTCGCATATCCCAGCTGAGGAACTTGGGATCAGAGCGCAGGGGATGCTACGATACAGCACCCCTGGAGCAGAGAGAGTTAAGGGCGTTGCTCAATTGCCCAACAGTGGAGCTTGCTAGTGCTGGGGCTTGAACCCTTTGAACTCTGAGCCTCCGATCAACAACCCAGAGCCTTAACCACTTGAAACACCACTGCCCCCCCTGAGCCACCAATACCCCCATGAAATACCTGGACCTGTTTTGCTGAGACAGACAAAGAATTGGGATTGTTTGGGATCCCCAAGGACTTGCTTAGGAAATATTTAAGTTTATTTGGGTCTAATTTGAAGGAAGTTGCACACATTTCCCTGGTGATGAAGACAATCCTGTTATTTGGTATTCAGAATGAGATCAGGGAATGTTTTCATGCTGTATTTTCTGAGGAAAATATTGACGAATGTAAATGAATGCTTTATTGCTTGTTATAATGCAGTCCTTTTTGTACTGAATTTCGTCAGGCTGTTCCCACCTGCTAGCCAAGACTCTTCTATCACTTAACAGCTACTAATCTGCTAGGATGATTAGCTAGCCTAGCATCACTGATTGACAGCAGAGAGACACAGTGCTGCTTTATCTTTAGCAATTGGGGCCCCTTGGGGTCATTGGAGGCCAAAAAGGTCACCATAAGTGTCTAGAACATTTGAGTGATGTCTGAGATCTGGCCTCTCAATCTCACCCAACTCTAAACATGGAGCAGCTCTGAAGCTCTGGGGAAATTAATCAGTGCAGATCAGTTGCCAGTTGTTTGCCTGAGCAAACCTCACGGGAGCAACAAACCCAGTGTGTAGGTCTCTAGTCTTCTACGTTTTTATTATATTCATATAAAAGATTTGACATCTCAAGCTTGACCTCTTCACTCACGGCTAAATACAGCTCCCCCCCAGGTCTGAATGTTCCCTGTTTCCAGAGCTAGGTGCTATTTTAATAGGCTCTTCACTCAAACCTTTACTGTTTTCCACAGGCTTTTTCTGGGGTTTTATGGCTGAGGCTGGTTTTTCCTCTGCTGCTGGTTGAAGTGGTGAAAGTGAGTGATTGCTTATTTAGGTGGAGTGTGTTTAGCCGATGAGGCTGACCACAGAGAAACAGAGCTCTGCTGTTTTAACAGAAAACGGAGCCTCAGTGAAGACGAACTGGGTATTCGAGATGATCTCCAACAATCAAAAGTAATTTTGTTGAGAAGGAACCCTTGGAGGTTTGTTTTTGTTCCTCAAATTAGAGGAATAAATTGTGGAGAAACGTCATTAAGGTACAATATTCGACATTCTTGTTTGTAACTTGGAGAAGTATCTTGTGTGAATGCTCTCCCTTTACTTCACCTTCAACTTTACATACAGGTAGTAGCCTTCAGCAAATAAAATTGGGATGTGATTAGTCAGAATTCTTGGTGCTCTTGAAATGTAGGGCCTGAAATAGATATCTCCAATGGACACCAACGCATACAACCATTTCTTTGAGACCCTGATGAAACCAAATCCTCTGGTCACCTAAAGGTCTCTGAAAATGTTCTTCATTTATTTGGAATATAATTTAATTTCCAGTCAAATGTTTCCCAAACTTCAAAGGAACCCAAATGTGTCAATTTTTTATATTACTATTTTATACATCTCCTACATTTAGGCAAATGTGGATAAGTTGAACCCTGGATTGTCCAGCTTGCACCCTAGAGGTTCTTCGGCATGTTCCTCAGAGACCCTTAAGGTTCTGTGTTTCAGCTACCAACAACATACAATACCTATTATAGGTGTGCTTTGCTTTTGCATAGTAGATTGTTTTGGTAAAGCTTATTTATGGTAGTAAATGTTGACTTGATTCACCTTGAACATATCCATCTAGAACCCTAAAGGTTCTCTGGAGATCCCTACATCTTTACAGAGTCTTTCCCATTCAGAAAAGTTGACCATACAAAGAAACCTTGACTTTACTTTATTTGAGTTTAGCTATAGGTGTTCGATAAACCTCGTTCAATAATATTCTTTAAAGTTATTTCCATTTGATGCAAAGCTTTGAAGAGTTAAGGGAACTTTTTTAAGAGAAAAAGAAAGTGCTAGAGGCGTAATGTAGACATGCTGCGTATATGACATTCTGAGATACTGCTTATACACCCAGAAACACTGACAAATGAGCTGCTTGGTTTTAAAAAATCATACCTTCTCTAAAGCAGTATTACCAGACCTGTAATTATGTCAATTTAGCAGCAGCATTGGGAAAAGATGTTGGTGTTTAAAATCAGTAGAGCTAGTGGTTGATCAAAGACAACAGGGCTTCACAATCACCAATCTACTTTGGTGTCACTGTGATCTAGGTTATTTTTGACAAAGTTACTCAGTGCATGGAAAAGACCTCAATAAACACACTACAATTTAACCAAAACACTTCTCAGAAAGGAAACCAGCTAGACCAAGAGTCGCATCGTCACACTTTGTCATAAGCATGAAAGCAACATTACAGGACCTACAGTTACACTAGGTTAGCATTGACTTTCAGAAATTCTTTGGTATTTCAGGTCAGTAGGTTGAAAACAACTTGGCTTGACCAGCTACATTTCCTTACAGTTTTTGTCAATCTTGTAGGGATAGCTTCAGTGAATCCAAGATCCGATTCATCCCTTTGGCCTCAAGCAATTTCTGATGAAGTAAACACATGCTTTACCACAACCCCAAAGAAACACAGTGCAATTTTGCAGCCAAACATTTCTCCAAAAGGAAGTCTGCCAGGATGAAAGCTGCCGCCTTACACTTTGTCATGCGTTACGCTGACAGGAAGCCTGTCTGGACCGAGTGACCATGAGAGTCATGAAATAGCTCTGGAAGTCTATTCAAGGCCTGGTCAAGCAACTGTCAAAGCTAAACAGCTAAAGACTCAAGCGGTCAGCAGACTCAGAACGGATATGACTCACATCTATTAACCGACATGCCGTAATCTAATGAAAGAAAGATGAAGAATCATAAATAAAATTATACTGAATAGAATTCATAATGTATATCAGCGTATTAAAGCTTTTATTCACGATTATCACCAAAGAATATACGATCAGTCCACGGTATGGAGGCTGTTAGCAAAAACCCAGCTGACGTTTAAGCTGCTAATAAAGACATGAATGAATAAACATGTGTTCAGAAAGTGTTTAGAAGGTTTCAGGTGTGTTTACCTTTTATCAAGTGTATAAGCATTCAATTAACAATCGCTGGTGATGAGTAGTAGGAGTGGTTTGTTGCGAAATACTGAACTTAAAGCAGAATTCTAAATTAATAACTTTATGTTCTTAGGAAAATAGCTTGAGTAGAGTGCTGCAGAGACTTCAGAGACAGATGGCCAGCTAAACATTTATGGATCATCAGGTGACAACATGGCAATGATTAAAGGTGGTTGATGTTTAGTAGATGGTCTATAGATCATCATCTCACATGGACTTTACTGAAAGAAAGATAAACATCAGCTGACGAGATGCGGTTGATCGGTTGGGTCATGACCCGTAATTTATTTGCATGGGGACCAATAAAATATACCCCAATTCCAAACATTTCCAAAAATAAGGGTTGAGATGGGTAGTAAAACATTTCTCTGATTAATCCTTCAGCATTAGAATGAGCTAGACAATTTGAAAAGAGGTAAACATATGCCGTAAGTAAGAGTATTTGCAGCTGAAGACTTCTCTGAAAGGAAACCAACTAAAGTTGCCTCATCACAATTTGTCTTCAGCGTGACAAAAGCAAAAGCAAACTCTGTTCCAATAAGTTTCCCAAAGTGATGACACGCTAATAGCTGCAGGAATTTGAGCTTGGGTGAAATGGGTGCACGGTTCTGGGAACACACAATGGCAGGACATGGAGTCTAAGTCAGTAGCAACAGCGAGGCGAGTGCCAGGAACCAAACCGACATTGTATCATGCACCACATGCTCATCCCTGACACGAAACTCTTTAAACACCATACAGACAAATCCCCTTAGATGGAATTCTGACCACAATCCAGCTGGATGCTAAATGGATTTTCAGAGAAGGCGCCAAAGGAAATGCAGGAGCGCTGTGAGTCAGGTCTGGAGGGGCAGCAGAATTGCAGGTTCCCGCTCTCCATCCTCCTCCACGCTCTATAAATAGAGCTCCATCAGTCAGCCACACCTTCTGTGATGGGAGAACTGAGGGCCAAAACACACCTCCAATCCCTCTTGCAAAGCGCAAGAAATCTTGAAGAAAAAACACAACACTTTTAGAGCACTCTGAGAGCACTGCTTGCATAAACCTCATCTACAGAAGTTGCATAACTGTTCTTCATGGGAAAGCTGTTCAAATATTATTTTTTCCTTCATCAATCACAAAATTCATAACTTGGGGTATGTCATTTTAGAAGCAGGGGCGAAGCTGCAAAACCTTCCTTGTTGAGTCATAAGCTAAAATCTAACATCTAATAAGGTCTATTCTGATGGATTAGCCTTCCATTTGCAGTCCTATTTGAAGTTGCTAGAAGATTGTCATAATCACAGTGGAGCCATGATTGTCCTTTATTATAAGCTCTTGTTATAGGAGGCATGTCTGTACAAGGTGCACTGATCGCAAATAGGTCACATGACCATTACCTGTACCAAAGCTTGGAGCTCAGTAACCTAAACGTAAACCTTTGCTTCTAAGATATTTCTTTTTAAACATCTGTCAAATCAGACTGAGTATTTCTACTGGTCATTTAAAAGAAGGTTAAATATAGTATAATCTTTCCAGACGGACACACGTGCAGTCCATAAAAACCACTGACATGACGGATTCGGACAGGACTAAAATGCCAGAGGTAGTCCATAAACACTTTATAATATTTATAATTATATGGTAATGATAATACTAATTACTATGTGATGATGTAATAATTACATTACACCTCCCTGTGTAATACTAAACCCATCCGAATAGGGCTTTAGACACAAATCCTGTCTGTTTTATCCCGTAATCACCGACTGAACCACTACTGAATCACTGAAAAGAGGATAAAGGACGAGTGTATTCAGAACGAAGTGAGAGTAGCTCATGTCAATGCATAAAAATGTCAAGACACGCTCGAACACATCTGTAAACAAGCAAGACAGAGAAAGAGAAGGGACTCGTAAAGTCCTGACAGGCATCAGACATCAAAGGCGAGCGTGTCTATTAAATCATTTCAGGGGAATAATCCTCCCTAAAAGTGCCAGGCGAAACCCAGGAGGAAATCGAAGCGAGGCCGAGTCGGAAATGGAAAGCGACGTTCTCACAAGCAGGAGTTATGACTGCAGCCTGCAAAATCTTCCCACCTGGTATTGCTGCTGAGGTCAGGAGGTCATTTGGGCTAGGATTATACACTTCACTGCACCGCAATTAGCCAGAGATTGCGACACATTCTTGGAGGATGAGCTTTTCTCTCTGAGGTTAAACGCTCTACTTAGATGGAAAGAGCAGACTAATGCAGCATGAGTACAGTGCAGGTTAATCATAAGTGGTGGATCAGAGCTTTAGCTTTGCTTTTTTGTAAAAAAAAAGAAAAGAAAAAAAGAACACATTTCATCAGTTTCTTGTGTTTTCTTTTTTACAGCTTAGATCAGTTTATTGATTCTCTGTGTCAGGATCTCTGAGGGTTGTGTAGCTGCAAATCACAGGTTAATATTAAAGCACTGGTTCTAGCACCTTATGGTTTCTATAGTAACAAAGGATGGTGAAGTCACCAGATGAACGGATTAAAAAAAGCATATGAATTGTTGATATGATGAAGTTTTGAGTAATGAGACGATTAACACATCACCCTGATTGTTTTACTCTGACCGCACCACACCGTGTGATTTCTTCAGGGTCATTATGGTTAGTAGATGTTTTATACTGGGCTTCATGGTATCTGTGGCCGTTGCACTCATGAGCAGGACATTCTTCTGGTTTTAGAGTAGTCCTGTGGCTGAGGAATATAGTTTTAATTATGTTATGTTATGTTATATAACGGCTGTAACTGTCATAGCTGTGGTCTCCAAACCTCGGTTTTCTTTCTCACCAAAAAAACAACAACATGATTAATCTTTCTGAAGGCTTGCATTTGGTGTCTGATCCTTTAAGTTTCCCAGGCAGTCCTGCCACACCAGGGATAACAATGTTGATCAGTTCACTCTGTTATTTTTCTCTCAAATTCTTCATCTGTTCCTGTTGTTGATGTTTAAACAAAGGCCCACTTTGGGTCGTCAAAAGCTTTCAGACCTTCTCTAAAATATTTGCCCATGGGCAAATTGTGTATCAGCCTTTTCTATTCTTTCCATCCTCTCATGTAAATGTTTAACTAAAAGCTGGACTTTTAAAAGGGCAGATCATTTACAGTTCACTGGTGGACTGTATGCAGGATTTCTCCTTGCACCTCCTTATTTAGCATTATCTAATACTACCACCATTAACTATTTACGAGAGCCGGTCCAATCCCATTCCTTCTCAGAACAGATGGAAGACACATGTGTGAGATGTTCCTGACTTGTTTTTTAAGGACAGCATCTGGTGGCATATTGTTGAGCCAATATATTTTATTCATTTGTTCGTTTTCCTCTCATGAGACCATAGTGGCAGCAGGCTAACAAGGTCGCTCCTTCTCGATCTTCTGCCACAGATTCAAGATTTTTCTTTGCTATCTCCAGACCTTCCTAACCTGACTGTGAGATTTAATCTCTCCAGGAGGTCCTGGGTGTTCCCTGGGAGGTTCTTCATCCTATGACTGATACAGTTCTAGCAGTTGCAGGCATCCTTGTTAGGTTCCCAAAGCAACTCAACTGACTCAGAAGTACTGGCTCTACTCTGAGGATCTTAAGACATGTTCTTGTCAAGCTCCTCAAAGGAACCTCCTTTCAAAAGCTTTTGCTCACTACCCTGATATAACGAACATAAATAAGAATTTCAAGAGGGCACTGGTAGCTCAGTGGTAGGTTTCTCGCCTATCATTCGGAAGGCCTGGGTTTGATTCCCAGCCATTGCCCGACCCCAGCCACTAGATGTAGTGCCGGTCCCAAGCCCAGATAAAAATGGGAGGGTTGTGTCAGGAAGGGCATCCAGCGTAAACCCTGTGCCAAGTTGATGTGCGGACCAGTTGGACCAGTTGGTCCGCTGTGTCAAAAGTTGATGTGCAGACCAGTTGTCAGTGTCGACCCCTCACGCACGTAGGGAGCAGCCGAAAGAAGATTCATTCAAATAAGAATTTCAAGGGTCTAGACTCAAATGACATTGCCCCTCAGATAAGTTCTACACATCTCCACCCAGAGAGAACCTGTGATCAAAATCCTTGCACAGGCTCCAGAGTTCAAGTCCCAGTAACTCAAATCCATGCAGGTTACACTTAATATTTTTCATGGGGGAATTTTTCAAGGGTTGCTCTTTGTCTAATCTCTCACTTAAAAGTAGCTTAATGATAGAAAGGATTTCTCGAACATTCTTGTGTTAGCAACGAGGACCTTCTGAAATTTGTCATCTCGTATTGTTTTTTTCCAAACCTCAGACAGACGAGCTGGTTTTGGTGATTAGATGTGTTTACTCAGGCGAATGGCAAGAGAACCAGCTGAGTGACAGGATGGAATACACGGCACTCTCAGAGCTTTTGTTAGAGAAAGTAATGGAGTGTGGAGGAGCTCAGGATGCGTGTGTGGTCTGGGTGGAGGAAAAGGAAGGATGAGATCGGAGACAACACAGGACAAAGAGACATTAGAGTCAAGGATGAAGAGGAGGGTACACACAGACAGACAAAGAGAGAGAGACAGAGTTAAATACACAGTGTAGAGTGACAGAAAGTAGTATTTTTTCCACAGGCTCATCTTTCCTGTGCTCTAAGGGTAGAAAAACAATGAGAGTAATAATTCACTGTGTCTGGCTGCATACTGTATAATCTCAAAGTCCTTTCTCCACTCATTTGGGCTTCATCAGTCATCCTAAATGCTGGGAAATTCCACCAAGTGTCATTCACACCGCTGATGTCATGACACTTGGTAAGACCACATGACATTCAGGGCCTGGAGGTGTAAACTGGTGGAGAAAGCTGAAGGGTGCCATTGTAGGTAGATAATAAGTGGCGTATCAGTTGCTCGCCCTTTGTTCAGGCACGATGTGTTCCAGTTTTACACAGATGACCTCTTATACTCCTCTTTGGAACTGAGGAACGTCTGTGTATTCAGCATTTATTGTCCTTGAAGGAGTGTGTCTTGTCCCTCAGATGGAGATAAACTGCTAAGTCTTGACATGAGGAATTTGCCCTCCTGTGTTGGGACACGTATTCTCAAAGTGGTCGTTTCATCTCACCGATTTCTGTCAGAGCGTTTTTCTGGGTTCGAGTTACACCACAATGGGATATGTGAAGTTTTCCAGACACTACAGTCACCAATAAAGGACACGGATGTTCCATTTGCACCACTTCTTCTCTCTGGTAGCTGGTGTGGTCTTCATGGTGGACGTTGTTGAACTAGTGTGGGTGGTCTGAGCTGGGTTTTTTTTTCTGATGACTTGCAATCGTTTAAGTGTCCTAAAGTGTATGAAACATGATAGGTTTCTGTAAAGACAGAACCAAACTGTCCTCAACCCTCCAGAATGTCATGACCATGACCTCCATATGTAGTAATTATCTAAGTCTTAGGCTGATGTCTGTGAAGATCTGGGCAAATAAGAAATCACTAAATATAGAGGATGTACTGCATTTGCTGGAGTTTAGCTAACTTGTTACATCCAGCACATGCAAATCAACCAAATAATGATAGAATATTGCTATGATGATGTTTGCCATATTTACATTTATGGCATTTGGCAGATGCCTATATCCAGAGCAACTTACATTTTTTATCACATTTTATTCAGCTAAGCATTTGAGGGTTAAGAGCCTTGTTCAGGAGCCCAGCATTGTGCAGCTTGTGGGGGACCTAGGATGATAGACCTGGGATTCAAACTCACAACCTTCCAATCAGTAGTCCAACACCTTAACCACTAAGCTACCACTTCCTTTCCTAAGGCTCACCCCCAGAACTGACTCCCTCTTAGAACCTTTTTACCAGAATCCCTATAATGGAAGAACCCCTGAGGGACAAGCAATTGTTTGTTGTTTTGCTCAAGAAAGCTTTACCATCTATTCCACTCGTAGATCACAATTTTATGGAAATGTACACCTTCCCAGTAACACAAATTTGTTTGTCAAATCCTTAGTACTGAGCGAATTATTATTCCACATGTTTTCTTTTTTACCTTCTGAATGTTAAGGATGGCTATGTTTACTAAACCAATGATCATGTTGTTCTCTATAGAAACTGTTTTTATTCTGGGAGTTGTTGATTAATAAGAGACCACTTTCAAGCATTTTCTCATTAAACCATACTTCTAGTCATTCTGTTTACTCTTAATGGTAATTTAACCACCTGAATGACAGGAAACCATAACAGCCAAAAGCACAAGGAGGACATTTTCCTGATCTGTGCTGGAAAAATCAGAGCAACCTCTGGAAAAGCTGTAAACAGCAGCATTTCTCAGTCCTGTCTTTTATCATCCGAAATAAAGTGAGAACGCGGAACATCGTGGAACATGACCTTGACTCTCCAACGAGCTCCTGTTAATATGAGCGATCATTTTCAGATTGTTACAGAGGCAGAAGAAGTAGTTAACGCTTACCTGCTGCAGGACAGAGTAGTGGACGCTGAAACCCGGCTCTGAGGGAAAGTACTCATCTGAAATGAAACGAATGCGAATCTGGTTCCCTTTGGACATCTGAGGGCCAGGAGCAGACTGAGAGCCACACCAGCGACCCAGCACCATTCCTCCATCAGGTTCCTCTACTTCCACATAATCATACCTGAATGAGACGAAGGAACATTGTTTATAGACTTACAGAAAAGTGCTTAGTTAAGTGTAACATTCCGAATACGAGCTCTTGTGATTATAGTTTGATTATCAAGGGTAATGTTTTAGATATCTTTATTTAGAGAACTTAAAAAATGTAGACATTGTAAAGTTTGGAAAACATATAACAATATTTTCCTCATGATCTTGATGATGCCTTTTGATATATCAATTACTGAGACTCGTAGATACTGGGACAGTTGGCCAAGCCTGCTTTAGTCTATTGAAAAGGTCCAGGAAGCCATGCCTCTTTGATTAGGATTGACAGCCTACCCCTCCTTCTTCTTCAGCCACACCTCTTTCTCTAGGACTGATGGGTAAAGAGGCCACGCCTCCTTCTCTGGAGCAGACAGAATGCATACCTCCTTCACTTTGACAGACAAAGGTCATGCCTCTTTTCCCTGGACTGACAGGCACAGAGGCCATGCCTTCTTCTCTGGGGCAGACAGAATGCACAGCTCCTTCAAAGGTCACGCCTCTTTCCTTTGGACTGACAGGCACAGGAAAAGAGGCCACACCTCCTTTACATAATAAAGTTTATTGTTGTTGCACTTTTTTAAATCTAATATTTAAACAAAATATTATAAAATAGATTAAAGAAGATTAAAGAAAACTCAGATATGAATCTTTACATCCCACTGCAGGTTGAGATGTTTATAATCGTTTAGTTTTTTATTTAAGGATAAAGTTCCTGGACGTTTCCATGCGGCACGTCGGGGAAATGAACAGCGTTTAGCACAACGGAAGTTTAATTAAAAAAACATCTTCTACATTACGTTATTGTTATATTAGCCAATTTTTTCGCTCACCAAATGAGTTAAAAATGCAAATGCACGGTTTTCATTCGCGGCGTTTAATTAAGATATAAAGTTAAATCCGATTTAGTGAAAATCCACCATCTATAAAAAATTCTAATGAATAATGAATTCTGTTTCTTGTTTATTCAAAGCAGCTCACATTAAATAAACTTCACGGTCATCAGTCACGAAGCAGAGCGGAGCTCACACACATTCCCTTTTGCTTTTCGTGTTTTTTACGTTTAAGCGAGATGTCCTTTGATTCGGAGCACATTAATCTGCGTCATGGGCTTTTTGGCTTTGATTAGTAATGCAGTCATACATCACCATCTCACAGCTGAAAAATGAGAGCCACCTGCAACACACCACGGGTCTGGCTTTAACGTGTGTGTGTGTGTGTATACATCTATACATCTCTGCTGTCCCTTATCACCCACATGCCTCTTTGTTTCATTCTGTTTGAATGTGTGTGTGTGTGTGTGTGTGTGTGTGTGTGTGAGTCCGCTAGCGCTTAAACAGGATCTAAACAGAGCGCTAATGCTCTGAGCAGCTGCTCTCAGATGAGACGAAAGCTTTAAAGTTCCTGTGAACAAATTATTTTAAAACTTACACATTTTGCCCGAAATACATCCGTGTGAAATAATAAACATCTCTGAAACTAAACACTAAACATATCTTGACTGTAAAGGTTAGCAAACTCCCTAGGGTCTGTAGAAGGTTTATATGATTGCGATTTTTCTGAGGTGAAAATATTCCAAAAACAGGCAATTTTTTAAATTTATTTACATCACTCTGAACTTTGTTATTTTAAGAAAACAAAATCTCTGTAAGTGGAAACTACCAAGATATCCTGAAACAGCTAGCTGGCTCGCTAATTGCTGATGAAATAGTGTGATTTTGTCACAGAACTTCTACATTTCCCTCTAAATATTAAACAACAACCATTAATTTATTATAATTGTTAGCTAGCATGCAGGTCCTGAGTGTTTTGTGGCAGCAGGAACTGAGAAGAGTTTTAAACAGAAGTCTGCTAAGCATGTTAGCAAAGCCTCAAAGCTTTAAAAAAAAAAAAACCTAAAGGAACTGATTGACCTCGTTCGGAATAAGATGAGCTTTGTGTACGTTTCATTTTTGGCTGGAAAGCAAGAGATTAGCTTTGTTGAAATTACACCCCTATATTTATTTAGCTATCATTTCTCGGATGGTCTCCGTGAGACGAAACCCATTAAGCTCGAACAAGGCCTTCTCGGAGCGTCTGCTTCGGCTCCTCGTTAAGGGCTCGTTACGTCTGGGTTCATAAACGGCCACCGGAGAGGCTTAATAAAAGATATCAAGGAGATTCAATATCCGTGACCTAGATATCCAGCCTCAGTAGGCGCCCTGCACCCTGTCCTCGCCTCGTGTCCTCAAAACCCTGGTGAGAGACAGAATTTACAGACGTAATGAAGTTCGGTTCTGCATTTCAGCGCTCTCAGGTGCGACCAATCAGGGCCGTGTTTTCCCGACAGATTCGCAAAAAAGTAATTAAGCAATGTTTAAACGAAGGGAATTGACTCCGAATAAAAACTGCAGGTTTTTAATTAGAGCCGTGCCACATAAGCGGCGAGGATAATGTGATGAAAGCAGAGTTACTGTTCCCACCCCGAAGACCATTAGTTTTATTAAAGAAAAACACATTAAACAAATCGTGGCGTTCCGGAGAAACCCGGAGGAAGCGTAAACACCGGAGACTCCTTCCCTAAAACATAAATAAACTCATTTCTCCTCACAGAAAACTTCACCATCGTCCTGCACATCCCTGTTACTATGGAAACCGCTGATTTGCAGCTGCTCTATGCTCAGAGCTGCTGTTATTTAAAAAAAAATGGATCGATATGAACCGTTCAACCAATCAGAATCCAGCACTTTAATATGTAAAATACACACATGCTAACTTTTTCTTTCTTTTGGGGTTTTAATGGCGCAGTGCTTTGATGTAGCCTGGCCTCGGAAAAGTGAGCCAAACCATTTTAAAAGAGGAAGGCAAAACACACACACACACACACACTCGGTGAGCAATACTTCTCTAGTGCTCAGTAAAGCTTGGTTTCAGTGGCCAGTGCCAAGGCCTGCTACTAATCATTTGAGTGGATGAGACAGGCATGCTAACCCTCCCCTGTGTGTGTGTGTGTATCAGCACATATGCTTGGCTTTCTAAAAGGAGTGTTTACCCTCAGTTCAGCCTAACGCTAGCACTTGAAACCGCGCTCAGTAAAAGCAACAGACATCACGCTGAAAGCAGACATTCGCTGAGACATTAAGCACACACACACACACACACATGGACCGGATGGCTAATTTCCTCATATGCTTAGCCTTGATTTACACTCCTCTAACACGTTGCAGATTTCAAGCATCAGACGGCGAGCGAGCTCCGACTGCGCTTTCGCTCCTTTGTGATGCGAATGCAGTGCTTTCGCATGGCGAAAGGTGCCGAATAGACGACAGATTTGCGTGTGAGAGAGATCGCTTCGAACCATCGAGGGTCAGGAACTTTCATTTTAAACAGCAGACAAACCAAGCTCACAAAAATCTGCATGTAGATTCCAATCTTTTCTGATACACGATTAAGCGATCCACACTGAAAGGTTTCTGATATTCCGATAAAAGTCTTTAAAACACACTAGTGGTCAGTAAAAGTAGCCCTTTTACACAGTACACATGTATTTGCAAGTGCATTAAGTGCAGTTAGGAGCTTGAATTATTCCAGAGACTGAGGTTCAGCTGCAAAATCTGCGTTTGAGACTGAAGACAGTGGACAAAAGAAAGTTCTAGAAACATCAGGAGCTCTTGACGCTCCGGGAAGTCACAGGATCCTGAGAAACATGCTAGGGCTGCTAACAAAGAGCAAACAAAACAGATAAATCTCTTTTACCTCCAGCTCACTTGGAGGAATGTCGGCGTTCGTAAAGATCTCTGATGAGGAATAATCTTAAAATCGGACAGTCTAAATCCGGCTTAATATGTAAAACAAAATCCTGGCCTGTGGTAAGGGGTTATAAATCTTGCTTAGATATTTTAAGCCTAGATTGGAGGACAGGAGAGATGAGGGAGACGTGGGGTAACCTGTGCTAACCCTGGCTGTAATGTTTTGATAGAAAACGTCTGTAAATGTTCAGCGCTGAGTGACGAACGGCTCACGTGTGGGAGACGACGTTTCTCATCGCGGCCTCTCGCTGAAAGAGCGATCGACGCTTTCCAAACTAAACACAGGCGATGCATCCATAACGCAAAACACACTAATTACTCACTGGAGCTGAATGTAGTGAGAGAGTCACACACACACACACACACACACACATGAGACATACACTCTTCCCTGGAAGAAGAAGCTGAAAACACTGTGTGAGAGAATTCCTTGAATTTTTTCCTCGGATCACAGCACTTAGGTTTCTCCGTGTCTCGTAATGAAATGCCTTTTCCTGCATCAGAAACTTTAATTTATTTTTTATATTATATATCAGAATTAAAGACACTTGTGGGCGTGTCCTTCATATTATATATGATAAATTATTAATGATATTCAGACAAATCAACACCATCTTTATTACACGAGGTTATAAACTTGCAGATCTGGCAACATCGCTGCTGCTGTGGTCAAGAACAAGGTGTAATGTTTAGATTTAAAAAAATGTCCAGAACAATGATATCAATGTTGATTTTTTTTTCTCCTCATTATTGAGGTCTCCGGAGACTTTGGTGTTTTTTTTCTGATCTGAATAAAGTGCAAGCTTATACAGTCGTCATGGCAACGCATTCTGCCTGTTTGGTCACTATCCCCGATGAATCGTCCAGCTTCATCTTCATACTGCAAGCTTTAGAAATTTAATACTGATACAGATGGAGAGCAGGGAAGATGGGACGAGCCTCATTATCGTGTGTGTGTGTGTGTGTGTGTGTGTTTATAAGGTCCAGCTGGTCTCATTTTCAAGGCGAATGAATAAAAAAGCGAGCAAAAGCATCTGCACTGTTCATATCTCTAATCCTCCAATCAGTCTGTGATCAATATTTCAACACAGTCATGATGAAGAGCGTGGGTGTGTGTGTGTGTGTGTGTGTGAGAGAGAGAGAGAAAGAGAGAGAGAGCGTGTGTGTGTGTGTGTGTGTGTGTGTGTGTTTGCATGCTGTGTTTTTCATGTGAAGCCAGGTGGAGGTGCTGTGGATTCAGATGGCTTCACTCCAGCTCTTGGACCGATGCGCGTCACGTGAGCTACTTTTCCACGAGCCGAGCGCGAGGGAATTCTCTGTTTGGAGGAATGAATGAATGAATGAATGGACAAATCATGAGTGGATGAATTGATTGATGAATGAATGGATGGATGGATGGATGGATGGATAAATGAATAAATGAACCCGCACCCAGCACCACATCCCCATGATCTCATGACCTGGAGCCTGCTCTTGTTGAATGCACTCAGACTCCTGGACGTGACTCAGACTCATATTACAGGTCAGTGAGCGTGTCCGAGCCCTGGACGCACCACACTAACAGCTCGTGTGAATTTAAATGCTGTAAGCAGACGCTCGCTTTCTCTTTTTTTTCTCCTGGCAGGATAATGCACAAGCAGCATCGATCGCTCCAGAAGAGAAACTCCATCCTCCATCCGGCTCCAGATGACCAGCAGCCGAGGAGCGCAGAGAGCCGCTCTGTAATTAAACGTCTTTTTAATGTGGACAGACTGGCTAGCGTGTGTTTGTGTGTGTGTGTGTGTGCACTGAATCTTAAATAGATGCCCAGCGGTGACACGGGTGACTCAGGGTCGATGTGCGCCGGATGTATCGCCATGGCAACAAACAGAGAAAAGTACATAGAAAAATACAAAAGGTATGATTTCAACCACTTAATATTCCTGACCAACTCGACAAGATAAAAACTTTAACCACAAATAAATAAATAAATAAATAAATACATTCAGCTGCAAAAATAACTTTAAACTTTGTTTAAATAATAATAATAATAATAATAATAATAATAATAAATGCTTGGATTATTTAGTTATTTATTTTAAAAAAATATACCTGCATATGATTTATTTTAGAATGATATGCAAAGTCATAAATATGCAAAAAAAATCCAATATTCCATATATTTTAAGAAAAGAGATTTTTATTTTATTTTGTAAACAAACATATACATAAATTATTATTGAAGTTTGTTTCACTCACTTGCACACGCCGTCCTCAGGATCCTCCAGTCCGAAGCGGGGGTCAAAGGTCAGCTGAATCCTGGCGTTCTCATTGGCTGCCACGAGTCTCCACACGATCACAGTACTGCGTGGGTACGTGTGTGGAAACCCGGGACTGTGGACGACGCCGTCGCCGCTGACCAGCACTACCTTCTCATGCTGAGACTCCTGAACTCCTGTACACACACACACACACACACACACACATACACTGATTATCCAATTAGCCATTAAATTATCATTTATGAAGCACACTGCACAAATCTGAGGAACGTGAAGGTCAGAGAATTAAATTCGGTTTAGTGCAAAGAATCAGGAAGTGGAACATCCTGTCGAAGGCGGGATCCGACCCACAGCACCTAGTTAACGATCCAAACCCTGATAAAGAGCTACAGTAGAATTATATAATAGAATTCCTCAAAACCTGTTTAAAATTAGCAGATAAAAATTCTATAGCTAGTATTAGACAGATGTGTAGCAGCTGTGAGAGCAATGAATTAGCAAGAGTCAAGTTTTTATAATTACAGACTTCACAACATCTAAATGATCTACAGTCGGTCAATCACTCGATTACCTGTGATACACAGTGAACACTAACCTTCACTAGTAAAAAAAAAGAAAAAGCTAAGCTAAGCTACACAGTGAACACTAACCTCATGAGGAAAAGCTAAGCTAGCGCATAAATGCTAGACTAATACTGAGTAAGCGCTAACTTAGGAAGCTATCAGAAAGCTATCGATTTTTTCCACATGACCCCGAATTGTTAGCTAGCAACCAGGAAGTATTTAGCTTCCATACGCCTTTAATGAAGCTGGAAAATTCCAGCTAGTCAGAAAACATGAATCATTCAGGTGTCGTGTTGTAAACGTTATGGGTTTTAAATACAGTTACTCCCTGTTAAAGTTTACTTCCTGTTTTAAACCAAATCATAAGCTAGTGAAGCAGTAGCGCAGGAATAAAACGGGATAAAAGGTAAAAAGTTCAGGAATAATCACATCGTCCGGCACGCAGAGAGGCACTGTAACGTAGCATTGAGAATGAATTCACTGAAATAAACGTTGATACGAAAGCGTTTCTGTCCTGAACTGATTAGCGTCGCGCAGCTACGCTGACCCGAGCGTGTCATGTGACGTGGCAGAGTGAAGAGCGTGATGGGAAACGACAGCTGCTGGAATGCGACAACGCTGAAAGGATTTTCACACACTTCCCACACCCGGAGCCCACCCAGGGGATACATTTCACTTCACCTTTCACACCGCCTCAACAACACACACACACACACAGCTCTATTAAACAGTGTGGGAAGCCTGAACACATCACACAGCCACAGACACATCCTGCTGCTCTCAACACCAATAATCAGCATATTAAAATAACATAAACACAAAAATCAGCTGAAAATACGTGGAAATATCACTGAACGTCTCGGTGTATTATATTATATACCAGATTTTTGGCATGCATCTCACGTTCCAGACACAAAAACACTTCCAATAACACGCCATAAAACAGTCTGCGCAGGCCGCAGGGGTCCTTCCTGTCCCGAAAAATCCTCTTTTGGAAAAAAAAAACACAATGGAAAGACTCTCTTCACTCCATAAATATCATGTGAGTCACACTTTATTCACTTATTTACAGCTAATGATGGGAAGCACGGAACTTTTCAGCGAGCCAAGTCAGTTGAATCATCTGAAGTCAACTCTTTGAGCTGAAACATTCTAATGAACAAAATTACTTGATGTTTGGGGAAATAAAAAAACTAAAGAAACAAATAACTCGTATCTGTGTGTGAGTCGAGTCTCAGCGTTCACCTAAAAGAGCCGAATCGTTTGTAAATGACACATGAATCAACTCATTGGAGTTGATCCTTTCAGCTGAAATTTCTCAAATCTTACTCTAAATAGAAACAATAAATGTTTTATAAAGGAGTCGATTGTCAGAGATTCACCTAAAGAGTCATGAACAATGAATCACCAGTGAGTCATCTCTACAAGAATGATTCATGAATTAAAGTTCTGCCCAATTACATTGATTTTTATCCACTTCTACTTACATTTAAACTTGTTTTTCATCCTTCTTTCTTACGTTAGAGCAGTAACGTCACTCTTCTGCTGAAATCTGTGTGAAAACGTGTCATGGGGTCATGTGATGTTCTGTAACTGTTTTCATTTCACTCTTCCTCAGCAAACTTATGATTAATGAAATGATACAGATTTAATGGGGAAAAAGGAAAACTCTTTCATCAGATCATCTTGGTTGGAGCTAAACGTTATATAACATTCTACAGAAAAAAATTAAAATACTGTTTTTCCTGGCTCAAGGAGTCCATAATGTCCTGAAAGACGACGATGATGATGATGATGATGATGTGGTAATGTTGAAAAACCAGTAAACACTGACAAAACAAATTGGTGTCCAGTCAGATGTCCTTGTCCTGAATGGAAAATGTGTGTAATTATATATTTAATGAATGATCCAAACTAATTCTGTGTAAAAATCCATGTTTCTGGTGTTTTTTTAAGGGTTTATTGGGTTCCTTCCTGCTGGATAAAACCCTCAGAGGTTCTCCATGGAACACAAACACGGGAAGGATTTCAGAAGAAGCAGATCTCCTTTACAGAGGTACAACTGTTAGTTATATAAAGATAATATATGTACACACACACACCTGACAGTCTTTCATGTTGTTTCCATGACAACAAGCCTAAACAGTGATTATATATCATATATCGTTTAGCTCTCTGTTCATGCTTCGCTGCTTCCTTTGCTATTGTGTGATGAAGCAATTAAACTGATCTTTACCTTTTTATTTAAAGAGACAAGAACGACAGCAAGTGAAAAAAACCCTCTGAGACGTAACCATGGCAACAGTCGATGCTATTTATGATGAAACGAAACCTGAAAAACCCAACTCCGGCGAGTTTTCCAGCGTGTCTCTTCGCTTCGGTCCGGGTTCTGATATCGTGAAGCTAGCCGAAGGTAGCTGTATACTTCTTGTCAGATTATTGGCACATTTCATTAACAGATGCAGAAAGACTGAAATCCAGAGTGGCAGTAGTGACTCATTATTCTCGTTACGACGACGGAGCCAGATGCCCGGCCGCGTCCGGCGAGTGGACGGCGAGTCGGGTCTGCGAGAGAATGATTCATGCGGGATTCTGTTCCAGGAGTCTGTAACGTGCCAAGAGCAATAATGTAATGATTTACCGTCTGCCTCGATAGTTACAGACAGCCACGGGCAACAGCTCCGGCTCTCCAGAGAGCACAGAGAAGGGAGAAAAATTCCACCGGCTTGACCTCAAACTGGGGAAGAAAAGCATCAGGGGTCATCACAATTCCCGCTTTGAAAAAAGAAACAGGAGTTTTTTTTATGTCTGCGTGTCGTGTCATGATCAGATGCACACCGGGGACGAGAGGTGAAAGACGTGTCATGTCTGAAACACAGGAACGCCTCACACAGACCTGGGTTCTGCCCCGGAGAGCAGACAATCATCAGGCTTTCTGAGGTGAAGCGAGAGTTCTGCGGCTCCCCCGGGACATTCGGCGCGAAACTTATCCAAACACGCGGGGCCGCGGGCGAGCGGTGTAAGGTTGCGCTGAAAATCTGCCTGCTCCACAAGACAAAACACTTTATGTATCCAGTTATATAAACAGATCAGGGGGCTGGCCGTCGCTGCCAGCTCGGCTCTTTATGTCCTGTCACGGGAGAAGCTGGAAATGACACGACGCTTTGTTTCATCTCTTTTCAGCGTGTTCCAGCAGGGTGCAGGCCGCTGATTGACAGCTCCTTCTCAAAGAGGTTTCACGTTTCCTGCAAGATTTCACCGATTCAGACCTGCAGATCTGCGGCTTTAAGCGATATTTACCCTTAAAGGGAGGATTGTGCTTCTCAGGCTCCTTCCTGGTGACCCCACACACACTTACAGCAAGGTCTAGATGTCAGAACAGGAACAAGGAGAGCTCTTCGTCTCAGAAAGCAGACACAAGATGAACTGCAAGAAATGTTCTGCTTTAGACCGCGTGAAAAACTCGACTGAGAAAGCTTTTCCTCACCTCACCTCAGGGATCCATCATCATCTTCATTTAAGATGAAACATTTCATAATGTGTTATGATATTTGCCTTATTTATTTATTGGAAAAAATGTTTATAAAGTTATAAAACAGTTGAAAGTAAATAATCATTAAACTTCGTTGTTACTTCGTTGTTACGTTTCGCGGCTAATTTTCAGTTCAGCAATGTTGGATGGAGCTCGATATCGGGTGAAAAAGTGTAAATATTTAGCAGAAAAAGTCTGTAAAGCAAATGAATCACAAACTCCGCCTTCAGACTTTAGGCCACGCCCCCACACGGCGTCTGCTGAAGAGGAGGAAAGTGATTTTAGCTACAAGATTCGACCTTATTTTGTTTGTTTACAGAAAAACTGTCATTTCTGGATTCATTTAATAAGCATATATTTTTTGTAAAGAAATGTCATATGTTGAAAATAATGGTAGTGATTTCCTGTCAGGATTTTCTTTATTTTAGTTATTTATTTTTTTTAAATAAAACAGGATTTCACATTAAATTTCCAAAACATTTGAAGAGAAACATAACTCACTCCTTTACACCCGAAACAAGCCGTAAAATCCTCCTCTGGAGTCCCACAGCCCAAACAGACTGAAGTGTAACTTCATTTATCGGTGAAGTTCAGGAAGATTAATGAGCTGAACACGACGCTGAGACTCTAACACACGCTCGTGACGGAGAGACCAAACAAGCCTTAACGCACAGACGGCCAATTAGGAAGGCACATATGGCTCTGCAGAAACATTTCCTAATATAATTCCTTTAGAGAAATCAACAACGCGGCGAGAGGAATTTCAGCTCATGGACGGATAATTAAAGACAGAAAGAGGAAAAAAATCTGGTTTTACATTCAGAGAGAGAGAGAGAGAGAGAGTGAGCATGTGTGAGAGAGAGAGAGAGAGAGAGAGAGACAGAGAGAGAGAGAGAGAGAGAGAGAGAGAGAGAGTGAGCATGTGTGAGAGAGAGAGAGAGAGGGGGAGAGCATGGGAGAGAAAAAGAGAGGAGAGGGTGAGAGAGAGAGAGAGTGAAAGAAAGAAAGGGAGAGGGAGTGGGAGAGAGGGAGGGAGAGAGAGAGAGTGAAAGAAAGAAAGAGCGAGGGAGCGGGAGAGAGAGAGAGAGAGAGGGAGAGCATGGGAGAGAAAAAGAGAGGAGAGGGAAAGAGCGAGAGAGAGTGAAAGAAAGAAAGAGAGAGGGAGCGGGAGAGAGAGAGAGCGTGAGAGAGAGAGAGAGAGAGAGGATGTGAGACTGAGAAAGAAGAATAGAACATGTTCCTTGGTGTTTTATTCCTCTTGCACCAGTGAAATTTTCTAACTGCTACTTTTTATCCGCTTATAGTTCCTTTTAACACTGAGCCGTGAGACCAGATTAGTTCCTGTTCTCACTACAGCAACTTTAAATCAAACAAAAGCACCCCACTGACACTGGAGACTCGGTCCCTAAGCGCCGTGCTGTCAGAGGGACTGGAGCTGAGATCAGTGTGACACCGCTGAGGTTCGAGAGGAAGAACACTCTTCAGGGTGTGCAGTAACGGAGAAATAATCACCTACAGTGACGCCGCTGCTCAACTTCCTCCTATACAGCGACTCGCGGTGATGTGTTCCACATTTGGAACAATACAATGCCTGATTTCTTTGCCACGTCTCTGCAGTGTGTGTGTGTGTGTGTGTGTGTGTTGTGAAGTGACCTCATCTGAGCAGGTTAAATAATGCCGTACGTTGATCAGAGGCCGTTCCCCCGAGTGCATTACCTCAAACATGACTTTTCCTTGACCCACTTTTCCCCGGACCCCCTCCCTCGCTCGCTCGCTGTCTCTGATTAAGGGAGGAAGCCGAGGACGAATAAACACAGACGCACAGAGCTACCATTGTGCCCGGGCCGTGCATCAGACCTCCGACCGAGCGCACGGTTTAAATATTAACCCGCGAGCAGTTAAAGACAAAGAGAGCTCTCACACGTGCCTGGGTGTGTGTGTGTGTGTGTGTGTGTGTGAGAGAGCATGCACAGATACGTCTGCAGTGTAATGTCAGACTGAAATATCTTATCAAAGACAAAAAAGGAGACAAATCCCTTTAATATCACATGTCAGAGACGTGTAACGGTTTACAGACACGTGACGCGCAACGTCTGGCAGCTAAGCATGAGAAAGGATACGAGGCGTTGGCAATTTGTTAGCTATCAGATAACTTGTAATCAAACGCGTGTTGTGTGATGTCATCAGTGTGCGCCCTCTGCTCTGTTCAAGCTCAGGTTATAAAAGCTGAACAATGTGGTTCATTCATAAAAATATTAAAGCCACGCCTCCATCATCATTCATTCATTCATTCATTCATTAGCCTGATCCTAAGCCCCGCCCATGCTTGGTTACTGTCACTATGAAGCAAAACCAAAACCTAGGCTAAGTTTTAGCGTTTTTCAAGTTAGCTAGCTATCTTCATCTACCTAATAATGTTAACATGGCTAATATGAGAAGCTTTATCATTGTGTTAATGATTTAAACTGATAAATAATAACTAATAAACAGTTTTACAGCTAACTCATCTTTAGCACACACGCTATTTATGTTGTTAAGAACGGATCATCACGCACACAAGATAAGAAGGTGTTTAAACACGTTAGAAGGAATATAGAACTTTCAAACGCACAAATTTTATGGTCTGCTTCATAAACACAAGACGTAAATATATAAATTTGTAATATTTTTTTATTCATTAAATAAGACATTATTCCCACTGGAGTTTTGCATATTTCCAGAATCCCAGCCACATGCTTCCTCCTTCATTTCCTCCTTCTCTCCCTGACATCTTTGAACACACAGACTACAAACCTTTCTCTTTTTGATTTCTTTTTCCTTTTTTCGCCAGCGGCTCAGCTTTCCCACTCGTTTATGAATCGCTGAATATTTATGACTGGTGATTTTACAAGCTGTAATATTGATTTGCTTCAGTTTTAAAGGAAACGATGCGCTCAGGAATAATCAGGATCGCCGTGGGAGTGAAAATCTTTAGGTTTGTGATGTAATGTGGTAAAGAGCCGTTCCTGGTACTTGCAGGATTTTCTTCGGGGATCTGACCGGAGGCTACACGCATGTAAAAGCACTTCATCTTTCATTTCCTTCTTCTTCTCTCCCTGCATCAAAATCACATTAATATCCATCAGAGTCGAAGCCGCAGGATCGGTTACATCAACACCGGTTCAAAAGAGCGGAGACGCAGACACGGTTTTCTGGAAGCCGAGCGCAATTTCATTCTTCTTCCTTAAAACCAAAATTGGTCTGTAACGGCCGCCAAAACTTCCAGTCATTACTGGAGACGGCATTAAGCTAACACTTAATCAAATGAGCCAATAGGGCGACTCCCCAGGACACCATATCTGAAACACCGGCAAAGAATTTCCCCCTTCACAGAAAGATTAAAAAAAGAAAAAAATGCTCTCATCTTTACACTTTTACTCTTTCTTTTTTTTAAGACGACCATTTTAGAGAAACATACACTATATTGCCAAAAGTTTTGGGACATCTGTCTTTACATGCACATAAATGTAATATAGAGTTGTCCCGCCCTTTGCAGCTTCAACTCTTCTTTTAGGTTGAGGAGTGTGTTTATGGGAATTTTTGACCGTTCCTCTAGAAGCACATTTGTGAGGTCAGGCACTGATGTTGGACGAGAAGGTCTGGCTCACAGTCTCCACTCTAATTCATCCCAAAGGTGTTCTGTGGGGTTGAGGTCAGGACTCTGTGCAGGACAGTCAAGTTCCTCCACACCAAACTCACTCATCCATGTCTTTATGGACCTTGCTTTGGTCACTGGTGTGCAGTCATGTTGGAACAGGAAGGGGTCATCCCCAAACTGTTCCCACAAAGAGCATGAAATTGTCCAAAATGTCTTGGTATGAAGCTGAAGCATTAAGAGTTCCTTTCACTGGAACTAAGGGGCCGAGCCCAACCCCTGAAAAACAACACCTGAACTCAATGTGGAGGGATGTTCCAAAACTTTTGGCAATATGGTGTATGCTAATAGATTTATTGGAATTATTTTAAACAGTGGCTAAAACATAAGCTAAACAAAAGGAGAAAAAGTTCTTGTGAATGAGAGTAAGACACAAGAATGTTATTTCCCCTTAAAAGAAAACTTCTTTAGGAAAATTAAACAGGAACTAAAAAAGATAGTTTCAGGCACCAATATGAAATGTTTCCGGAATGTTATGGAAATCAGGATTAAGCTAACGCTTACTCAAATGAGTGAATATCTGAAACACCAGTGAAGAATCCCAGTTCTCAAAGATTTTAAAGAAAAAATCACTTTTTTTTTTTTTTACTACTTTAAAGCTACTCCAAACTCTTTCTTATTTTTCCCACAGGGCGCCTTTTAATCCCCGCACATGTTTAGGGGTGAAATGGAAGCCCTGGTTTACCGTTTCTGCCCCTCACTCGCCCGGGTTCGTCTCCTGCTTTCAAGTCTCTCGCACATCTGCTGCTGCTTAAGAGCCGAGGCTGGTAACTACAGGTGCTGTAAATTCCACAGCAGCCCTTATGATATTTATTACAGTTCAGAGAGAGAGAGACAGGATGGAGGGATATGAGGGAGAAAGAACAGAGAGAGAGAAGGAGAGAGAGGGAACGAGGGAACTCAATCCAAGAAGGGAATTTCTCCTGCCATTAAAAAATAATTTGCTTTTATGAGCAGGTTGGCGTTCTGTAATGACTCAATATGTGAAGCGTAATTTTTTTTTCTTTTGGTTTTATGCTTCCCTTATTCACACACACACACACACACACACACACACACACACACACTCGACGCTCACTTGCTGTCAGTCAGTTTGATCTAACTCAGTTTATAGTTGTACATTCAGGTCTAAAAGCTCATTTGTTTTTATTTAATTAAATCTAAAATGTTGACTTTTTTGGTATTTTATTTACTTTTATTGAATAAACACAAACACTTAAAGTCGACGAGGTCTGTTTACTTAGTAAGAGAACTTACAGTTACAGTTACTGTAAAAGAAAACATCATAAATTTGACTACACCACTGCGCTGTTCTGGAAGCTGGATTCTGATCTCAGGAAATAATAATACGTTTTGGTTTCCATAGCAACAGGGACTCGTACTACTGATGCTCCTCATTAACACATTATTTATTTTATATTTTCTAAAGGTGTGCCGTGAAGTTTTCTGTATTTTACATCGCTCCCGTGTCAGTGCTTTTAGCATTTTTTCATGTATTATTTTTGTATAATTAGCTGCTATAACGTAAGCGATAACAGGAGCTAGCTAATGTTTCACAGCATGTGCGTTAAAGTAGTAAAATAATCCACTTCTGGGTCGTAACAGCGACAGCTGATGAATTAAAAACAGCTCGTATTAGCAGACTTTCAGACTCGCGTGTAAAATTCGTAGGTTTTGTCATCAGTGGATTATTTTTGCTGTTTTGTAATTCGAAATGCCCCAAGGACCACCAGCGGTCAGCATGTCCAGGCTACAATCAATGAGCATCTGAGTGACAGGGTGTGTGAACCACACGACACCCGGCTGCTACAGGTCAGGTATCACATTCACACACACACACATACACACACACACAAGTACAAGTTTAGCTTTTCCACATTTTTGCGAACATCGAAACAGCTATCTTGGTGTCTAAGCTACAAAACCTCCGCGACTGACCCCTCAGCGTTTATTGTGCATGCAGCGAGGAAGCTAACATGCACTGAAACGCAGCTAACATGACAGTTTAAAGCTAAAATAAAGGTTTACGGTCCGCCACGTCTCACGTTAAGCAGCGTGAGAGCAGGTGCAGGAGATCGACGACTGCTCTGTCAACACATGCACAGAAATCCAATACTGTGCAGTCTGGAGCAAGGCTTGGTTAATACACACACACACACACACACACACACACAAAGGTCTCTACCAGCGCTACACACATCAACACTCATCCGTTAACACACACTCTTAAAATGCACCACAACATCCGGAAACCAGATCATATCACCGATCCCAAACTGTCTCACTGCCATCTGTCCGTGAAAGTTTTGGCACCCTGTCCTTAAAAACATCATAAAGTTGCTCTAAGCTAGCATGTTTTAAATGATTAACTCTCTGTGGAGTAAAATTCTTACAAAACAACACAGATAATGTGACAGATTTAGGTTAAATATCTCCTCAAATATAAAGGAAATGCTAATTCTGTTCAAAACTGATGTGCTAATCGGATTTTAGTTCACCTACAGAACCTGTGTGTTAAGCTAGCTAGGTAGTTAGCTAGCTGCTAAAAATCCCAAACCACACCTTTAACATCCTGAACAATCGCTTTTACCCTTTGCTTACTAATAAACACTGTTAGTCTGCATTATTTTACCGAAACTATATCGGAAATACATTATTTTGCCAAAAGTTTTGGGACACCCCTAAACACCCCAAATCATTGAGTTCAGGTGTTTTTCAGGGGTTGGACTCGGCCCCTTAGTTCCAGTGTAAGGAACTCTTAATGCTTCAGCTTCATACCAAGACATTTTGGACAATTTCATGCTCTTTGTGGGAACAGTTTGGGGATGACCCCTTCCTGTTCCAACATGACTGCACACCAGTGACCAAAGCAAGGTCCATAAAGACATGGATGAGTGAGTTTGGTGTGGAGGAACTTGACTGTCCTGCACAGAGTCCTGACCTCAACCCCATAGAACACCTTTGGGATGAATTAGAGCAGAGACTGTGAGCCAGACCTTCTCGTCCAACATCAGTGCCTGACCTCACAAATAGCGCTTCTAGAGGAACGGTCAAAAATTCCCATAAACACAAAAAAATGCTTTTAGGTTCTTTTATTTTTGGAAAGTTTTGGGAACAGATTCTTAATATCTTGCAGAGGTACTGTTTTTTGTATACTAACTAACATACCAGGTTAAGACGATCCTTTTTAGAAATGCTAATAGATAAAAGTCGCTGTTTAAAAAAATTTGCTAAACAAATAGGAGAAAATTTAAAAGTTTTAAAATGGGAACTTCCTTTGATTCACAATATGACAAAGGAATTTTATTATTCTATAATGAAAACCTGTCTGGAAAATAAAACAGGAACTGAAAAAGATCAGAATCTTTCAGGAACAAATCTGGAATGTTTCCGGAATATTCAGTAGGTCACAATCTTCAGCAGGTCACTGTGTAATAAATCAGAAGGATAATTGAGATTTAATTGTGGTTGATAATCGTGTTTCTGTGAGTTTTATCAGATCTGCTGTTTCTCTGAAGCTGAATTAGAATAAACTGATTTTTTTCTTCAAACTCAGTCCAAAACTCATTCTTATAGCTTTGTTTTTTTCCATCTGCTGTTTCTCAGTTCCTCTTAAACAACTCTGAATAGCTTGTCATTTTTTCTGTTGTATAAAAATATCTATTAAATGAATCCATGAGGATGGAAATGTTCTTGCACAGTAGTCACTAATAACTTCCATAAAAAAACAAATAAAAAAAGAACAAATGAAATGCCTACGTGCCGCTTCTGTTTCCTGACTAAATCCTCGGCAGGATCGAGGTGGGTGGCCGAGAGAAAGTAATGAAACCTTTTTAATCTCGCGTTAACCCGCCTGATGAAAGTGCGCTGGGATTAAAGCAGACCGCCTGCAGGACGAGACACAGCAGTCGGCAAAACACACAAATTCAGTGCCAACATTTAAACACCCTCACTGTTTTCTGTTTAAAACTAGTTCTTTTACACACACACACACACACACACACACACACACACACGTACACTGTTACATGCAAACACTTAATGCAAACATTGGAAATAACCTGACAAAGACATCAGAGTGTGTGTGTGTGTGTGGTTTGTATTATAGTGGTTATAAAATTCTGCTATAGATGTGGCCTTTTAATGAACTTTTAATTAACAAAAAAGCAGTTTTTTAGGCAGCCATACAGGCCACGCCTCCTTCATGACTCACTTACAATGCCAGACACACAGGCCACGCCTCCTTCATGATTCACTGACAATGCCAGACACACAGGCCACGCCTCCTTCATGATTCACTGACAATGCCAGACACACAGGCCATACCTCCTTCATGATTCAATAACAATTACAGACACACAAGCCACACCTCCTTCATGATTCAATAACAATTACAGACACACAAGCCACACCTCCTTCATGATTCAATAACAATTACAGACACACAAGCCACACCTCCTTCATGATTCAATAACAATTACAGACACACAAGCCACACCTCCTTCATGACTCAATAACAATTACAGACACACAGGCCACACCTCCTTCATGATTCAATAACAATTACAGACACACAAGCCACACCTCCTTCATGATTCAATAACAATTACAGACACACAAGCCACACCTCCTTCATGATTCAATAACAATTACAGACACACAAGCCACACCTCCTTCATGACTCAATAACAATTACAGACACACAGGCCACACCTCCTTCATGATTCAATAACAATTACAGACACACAAGCCACACCTCCTTCATGATTCAATAACAATTACAGACACACAAGCCACACCTCCTTCATGACTCAATAACAATTACAGACACACAGGCCACACCTCCTTCATGATTCACTAACAGTGACAGACACACAGGCCACGCCTCCTTCATGATTCACTAAAAATGACAGACACACAGGCCACGCCTTCTTCAAGACTTACTAACAATTACAGACACACAAGCCACACCTCCTTCATGATTCACTAACAGTGACAGACACACAGGCCCCACCTCCTTCATGACTCACTAACAGTGACAGACACACAGGCCCCACCTCCTTCATGACTCACTAACAGTGACAGACACACAAGTCACTCCTCCTTTATAAAATATGCTGACAAACAGGTCACAATCCTGGTACTATCCCTTGCTACTTACAAGGCCACACCCCCTTCATTATTCACTAGGGCTATCATGTGCAGAGGCCACACCTCCTTCTCTGAATTTGTTCCTATTGAATCAGGCCAATAACTCATCACAACATATTGGATTTTTTTTACACAGTAAAACACTGCCAAAGAATTTCGAACATGTCAAATCAAGTCATTTCATTATCTTAATAGACTCCAATATATAAAACCCTACAGCAAATTAAAGTTTAAATAGTTTATGAAATGAAACAGCTTTCAGACAGCAGCCCAGGAAAAATAATATCTGTAATTATACTTCAGGAGGAACGTTCATGTCGAAGGAACAGAGAGGAATTCACCCACTAATCATTAATGGAGTTCTCACATCCAACATTAAACAATGACTGCAAGAGTGTGAGACACACACACACATACACACACACACACACACACACACACTGCGGTCCAATCTGTCATCTCTTCATCATTAACATACACAAATGAACAAAGCCTCTGCTCCGTCGTGTCGGACTGATCGCTTCCTGAAATGTCTAAATCAAATGAACAAACAACATCGAGCGAGGCGAGACGTGGAGCCAATGAGATGGAGAGAGA
>NC_080717.1:1770000-1785000 GCF_019097595.1 Hemibagrus wyckioides | reverse complement strand
CGCTTCACCGATGAGTCCTGCAACAGGTGTTTGGTCTTTTTTTTCCAAAACACAATGTCCATATTTCAGCAGTGAATGTTGAACTGCTGACAGAATGATAATGAGGCTGTTGGTCACGGTGTTGCATGCTTCTTAGCATGGCAGCGTTACAGGGGATTTTACTGACAGCTTCTGAGATTCCAGTGAGGAGTTACTGATAAACCATAAAATGCTAGAACATCTTGAAAGAAATGCTAGCCAGAAATATTTGCTGGAGAACGCTCAGAACAAAAGTGAAGGATATTTTAAACAGAAATGCTAATGTGGGGAAGCGACAACTTTAAAAATGATGTTAGGTTAGTGATGACGTGGTACAATAGAGGTGTTGTCTTAAAGCAGAAGATCTCAGCAAATTTTAGCACGTGGTCTCCTCCTGAGCGAGTCCATACCAGCCACCATTACTGCAGATGTACACACTCCCTCCCTCGGGCTAAACCACACTCTGATGCTCTTAATTTCTCTATTTCTTGTGTAAGAAAGCGTCCAGAAGATGCAGAGAAGGTTTCCCGGTGAATTACGGTCACTCAGTGTGCAGCAGCAAGGGTGGATTATTAGCGAAATGAAATGTTAGCATTTGGCAGCAGCAGCATTTCTCAGCCCTTCCTTCATCTGTCCTGGAAGAATGCATGAGGAGAAAGAGAGAGAGTGACAGATGGAGGAATGGAGAGGTTCTCTCTGAAGGGACAGGAGGAGCATATGGCCGCTCCGTGGTGCTGTGTTGTGTCAACTGAAATGGATTTCATCATATTTCACCTTCACTTCAGAGCCACCAAAACAACAGCCTGAACACCAGCTCCTTCTCCGGCGGCTAGTCCATCACTAAAACCATTAAAAAGTGCAGAAATGTTTTGGGTGTTTAGCTGCTTTCACACCTTTGGTTTGGTTTCATGTTGCAAATAATTTAGTAAATCACAAAGAAAATAATATCTAAATGAAAATATCCTCATAGAATTATTCAACTGGTCAGAACTGGTCAGGGAAAAGATGAACAAGCCTTTACAGAGTACTAATTGAAATCAAGAAGAGAATCAGCACTAAATAACTGATTCAGTAGTCACTTTTTTTTTATATTTGAATCTCCAGAACGCTTGGCACATCTGTGGTTCTATGGATCTGTCCTTTGGCTCGGGTTCACAACAAAAAAATGCTGCAAGCCAAAACTCACATGCATTTGATTCACTTGTGAGTGAGTCAATTCAGAATCGAATCGATTCACTTGCAAGTCTATTCAGAGATGAATCATTTCCACACCAGTGTTCAGGTGTAAATGTTTTAAGCTAGGATCAGCATTATAGATACAAAGGTTCTCTTATGTAGTACGTGCTGTTTATACAAATTTGATTTGGTGAGAAGAAAGGAAGAACTTCCAGACCAGTACAAGCGTTGGTCATGCTGCTGATCTTTTCAAGCGGGTTTGTAATCGTGACTCTGTGTCAAAGATCATTCTTGAGCTTTGAGCTGGATCTGCTGACTCTGTTTCGTGATGAACATCTCGTATATTCAACTCTCCCTGTCCTGGAATGATAGATTGATGTGTTTGTGCAGCTCATATCACCAGCTGGAATATCTCCAGTAGCTGCACCTGTAGTGATGGCACATCCTCTGAACATCCCACACATGTTATAAAAAACAGGAAGCGATTTCTAGGTTGTTCGAGTGCACAGGCATGTGGAAGAGTCGAGCCTGTGGTTCAACAAGGCGATCGAGTCCAGAATACTTAGCCGCGAGAGTCACGAGCACAGAAGAAGAAAAATAAAGAACGCTGAAAAAACAAAACGACTCATGACCATCGGTTTGACCCTGATGTTTTCGAGGCTTGGCTTTCATGAGATGATGTGTGTGTTGAGTCAACACTGGTCATCAGCAGCTGCCCGGCAAAACAGAGCGGCTCAGATCAAACAGCCCACGATGAAAGAAAGAGAGAGGGAGAAAGAGAGAGAGAGAGAGAGAGAGAGAAGGAGGGAGAGTAAAAGAGAGAAAGAGAGAGAGAGGGAGGGAGGGAGGGAGAGAGGGCGTACGAGGGCATTTCAAAATACCTCTCTGACATTGAGCGCTAAAATCTGCCAAGGTATGTAGACGGTAACCGGGGTCATCACATTTGGCTCCTGCCAGAAAAAAACAGACCTTTGGAATTCTGTTAGCTCTAAAATCTCTGGGGTGAGATCCACAGATGGCTCACGGTTAAGAGCGATCATAAACGCTTATTATCATGCTCCAGAATTACAGCGAGACCTCAGAACCGTGACTAAACCTTGTCTGAACGTTCCATCGTCCATTCACGTTCTCCTCCTGTTACAGACTGGTGATTTTATCGTGCTAAAAAAAAAAAAAGAGGTTAAACATTAAAGAGCTTGTTAAAAAAACCCAGCAGTGATAAGAGTGTTTAAAGTGTCTGTGAGTGATGGATGGTGAAGGTGAAGATCAGTGTAAATGTGTAAAGGTGTCAGGGTGAAGGAAGTGCAGTCGTCTGGGGGGAAGATTCTGACACGTACTTATTGAGTCGAGGGAACGTCAGACCCCAGGGCGAGTCGCCTCACCTTCTCATTTCGGCTCAGGACGGATCCAGATTTCTATACTTACATTTATACGTAATGGACATTAAAAAAAAAAAAAAAAACATGCTTGTTAAACATCAAGCTGTGGTGTGGTGTGTTGCTAAAAGACCGGCCTGCTATCCAAAACTTCTCCACGAAGGCACTTCATGACCTGTGGTTAAGCAGAACTCGCTTATCACAACATATAATCTTCCATCTTGAACAGCCACCAAGAGGAAACAGTTGTTCTGGAAGATTATAGACTTTCAGACCTTATTCGTATTTATCCTTTATCTCTCTCTCTCTCTTTCTCTCTCTCTCTTTTTTTATTTTTAAGCAACCACCAGGCAAAAGGTCTTTCCCCTCGCTGATTCTGGGGGTTTGGTGTGTTATTTTAAACCCGTCATTATCTCAGAAGGACTCTTAGAGCGCTCAGATCAAAGAGATTTGGAAGCTGCGACGACGGACAAAGAGCGACGTGACAGATTCTGATTAGCAGCCAGGCTACAGCTGAACCTCGCTAAAAGATCTCAGACTTCTCCCGATTTATCCCGGAGTGACGTCTCGGTCGGTGACGGCATTTTCCACTTCTGTCATCGTCAAAACACAAACCGAGGGAAAGAACGACGCTCCTGAAACTGTTAGAATCCATGCCAAGAAATATTAAAGCGGCTATTAGTCTTCTGAATCGGAGCAAAATTGCTACCGTTGGATTATTTGCTGTTTGGTGTGGTTTGGGCCAGTTTGCACAGAACGAAAAGGTTAGACTAAAAATGTCCTCGTAAAGCTCTTTCTCTCATTGGTCAGAAATATGGAAAGGCTGAAAAAAAATGATAAAAATCAGATGAGTTTAAAGTGAACACTGAGTCGTAGCTAGATAAAATGAATTTATTTAGAATTAAATAAACATGTAAATATAAAATATCTGTAATATGGAAACTTTTGTCATGTGTCGCTTCCTTTTTTGCGTCTTCTGCAGTGCTACAGCTCTGTCTTTTGGCTCAGTTTACCTGCTTTAAACAATCCTGCAACCCAATCATTCGATTGACTTCCCTCAGGTGAGTCGATTCAGAGTTCTTTTCTCTTGCACCCGAGCACGTTCTGGATGCTTTTGTTTTCTGTTCAAACGCTAAACACCGCGTGTGTGAGAGAGAAAGCTGTGTTCTGTCACTTATTCTTTCATAAAAAAATATATCATAAATTATGTCCCATCTTTTTCTCATGCAGAACCACATAATTGTTCCACAAAGCACAGGCTTCAGGTCTGTATTTATGATGTGTCAACATCGGTGAGAGAGAGAGAAAAAAAAAGAAAAG
The DNA here is from genome assembly GCF_019097595.1 of Hemibagrus wyckioides. Lineage (NCBI taxonomy): Eukaryota > Metazoa > Chordata > Actinopteri > Siluriformes > Bagridae > Hemibagrus > Hemibagrus wyckioides. The sequence goes on along the minus strand of NC_080717.1, from coordinate 1,781,110 downwards.
CAAAAGTTCAGCCTCTAAAAGCGGCTTAGAGACAGGAAGAGAAAACAAATGAAAGCCGTGACCCAAGTCTTTAAAGGAAGTGCCCTCCTGGATTCCCGTTATGGAAAGATATTTGTGCTCGGAGGCTGACATGGCAAACATCAGACAGGCGTGGACTTGCCAGTGAATCCGTCACTGTTTTAAAGTGCAGTGGACACGGTTACCCTGTAATCTCCCACTTTCTAAAGAGAGATTTATCTTTGGACAATGCTGAGTGTGTTTAATTCTGCATCTAGTATATTTAATGCTCTTAAAAGTAGCAGATTTTCTGGCGGAACCCAACACGAAGGCTTCGCTCCCTTTCGGCTTTTAAAGCGCGACTGGAATTGGCAGAGTGCACGGTGTCGACTGACAGCTCGCTTCAGTGCCTGGAGAATTGCAGCCTGGAGCGCTTCACGTTAGAAAAAAAGAAAAAAAAAAGGTCAGGGCAGAATCCTGCTTTAACAGGGAGTCATTTGTCTCAGTGTGTGCCGTGAAAAGCTTGTCTCATTCCTCAGCACTGCTCTGCCGGGTGCTGAAAATCGTCCTGGAGAGGTTCTGCGTGTTGCGACAGTGCATGCACGGCAGATAAAAGCTATGGAAACCACTTAACACAACAGAATGGTAATATGGATGCACGAAGCCAGGAAGTATCTCCTGCCAGCTCTCACATCATCACCGCGATAGCTGTAATATTAACTCATGTCCTTTAATGAACTCCAGGGCTGCTTCAGTCATCATGAGGTCTGAGGTGATCGGACGTTTCTGGAAGTTTCCACAGACGTGTTGCTGTCTTAAACCGACATGTGTGATGTTTTTATTGTGAATGTACAGAACTGACCACCTTCACACACCACTGACCGCTCACAAGCTGCCCGGAGTTCAGAAATCACTCAGAAATACAGCCCTCACACCAGATGAAGATTTCACACTCCAGAAGGGTGCATGAAGACACCAGACCATGCCACTGACTAATCTACATATTTATTTATTCATCATCATTATCAGCAGAACTAATCACAAATCACACATATAATAAAACAGAAGAAATCAAATAGTTACTGTATAGATTATAATATAATGTGGTGATTAGTGATTGGTATAAAAGTGGTGATTAGTGATTGGTCACTGTGGAACAATAGTGATAATAATAATTGATAATAATAGTGATAGTAATAATTGGCCGTTGGTTTAACGATTAGTGATTGGTCGTTAAGAAACAGTGGTGATTAATGATTGGTCATTAAGAAACAGTGGTGATTAGTGATTGGTCATTGTGTAACAGAGGTTATTAGTTAATGGTCGTGGGGTAACAGTGGTGATTAGTGATTGGTCATTGTGTAACAGTGGTGATTACTGATTGGTTGTCAAGGAACAGTAAAGATTACTGATTGGTTGTTGAGGAACAGTGGTGATCAGTGATTGGTCGTGTGATAACAATGGTGATTAGTGATTGGTTGTGGGGTAACAGTGGTGATTAGTGAATGGTTTTTGTGGAAAAGTGGTAATTAGTGATTAGACGTCGGGTAACAGTGGTGAATAGTGATTGGTCGTTGTGTAACAGTAGTGATTAGTGATTGGTCATTGTGTAACAGTGGTGATTAGTGATTGGTCGTTGTGTAACAGTGGTGATTAGCGATTGGTCGTTGCTATTTGTTATGGGATCCAACATCTGATATGTTTTCTCCAATATCCAATCCACACTTTTTTTCTGATTCTGGGTATTGGATCAGTTCTGATTCCAGCAAAGGAGAAGGCATAGCTCATTTGAGTCTGCAATTTTTTGCAAAGTGAATTTTGCAACTGAAGAGAGAGAGAGAGAGAGAGAGAGATGAATGAATGAATGAATGAATGAATGAATTAAATTAAATGAATTTATTTAGAATTAAATAAACCTGTAAATATAAAATATCTGTAATATGGAAACTTTTGTCATGTGTCGCTTCCTTTTTTGTGTCTTCTGCAGTGCTACAGCTCTGTCTTTTGGCTCAGTTTTCCTGCTTTAAACAATCCTGCAACCCAATTATTCGATTCACTTCCCTCAGGTGAGTCAATTCAGAGTCGATTCAGTTTCTCATTGCTCTAAAGTTCTTTAGAAACAAAGGAGAAGGCATGGCTCATTTGAGTCTGCAATTTTTTGCAAAGTGAATTTTGCAACTGAAGAGAGAGAGAGAGAGAGAGAGAGAGAGAGAGTCCTGTGTCTGAGTCATCTGTTTTTTTTTTGCTTCAAGTTTGTGTTGGACTGGTCTTCCTGCTTGGCTGGTGATGGTGAAATACGTCACTCAGTGATGACGTTTTGATCTATGATTACTTTATGCACTATTAGTTACCGCATTTCTTACGTGTCTGGTGCAGCTGAAGTCCTCCAACACGCTCCATTTGAACTCACGTGGACTTTACAGCTGAGTTACAGCTGAACTGTAGTATGTTTGAGGGACCAATGTTTGTTCACTTGGAATGAGAATTTGAGTTGTTTCTGAAAGCTCCGAGTGCGTGGAATACAGCGAGCGCATTGTTCGGCCGCACTCCAGTCCACCTGTCCACGTCCAAGTGGAACAGCCTGTGATTGGCATTTAACTCGAATGCCACATTAAGCCTCGTTCTCTCTCTACAGGGTGATCCTGTAAATCCACTAAGTGCTCAGCTGTTGCATTTTTCTTTTATCCTTCCCCTGATGCTGGAGGGACTACAGAAGCCTAATGAGGGATAATTGGGCTCCGGTACAAACCGCCTGCAGAAAACACTTTGCAATAACTGAAGCTCGTCCAGCAACAGGTCTGAACAAAAAAAACCCTCCAAAAAACCTTTGGACGTTTATTGACTGCACATTCATCTTGCGCACCACACCGATGATTAATGCAACTCCACTAATACAACAACCAACATTTACTCAGAGTTCTTCTGTGTGGAGCTTCATGAAAAGCCCAGCGTTCTGAGTGAGCTCCACACACTCATTAATCAGCTGGAGGTGCCAGAGGGTTCTTACGGATCCTGGCAGCAAAAAATGGCATTACAAACGTGTCTTGGGTCACATTTCCTGCATTTCACTCAACACGAACATATTTCAGAAGGTTAAGACTGAGCAAAGCTGTCTTCAAGCTTATTCAGGGATCAGAACATCCACAGGGATTTGGACTGAATGGAAGCAAAAGGCGCATGGTACTCTCACATCTAAGCTTTCTTTCTTTGGGAAACATTCCTAACACTGGGAAAAATCCAGACTGGAAGGTTAGCAGTTCAAATCCCATGAGTCTCTGAGAGCCTGGATTTGGATCAGGATGGTTACAGCGGCACAGGGAGTCACGCTGTACCATCACACCTGTCTGATGATACCTGTGGGTGACTCCACCTGCATCTCTTCATCACATCAGGTCTTTGGAATGTTTGTGTGTTTTGGTGAAGGCTAGCCTGTGTAGTGTTCGTAACAGCCACCTGCTCCTAACTGATGAAGATGAGGTAACAAGAAAGGAAAGAGGAAAAGAAGAAGAGACTCCACTCAACCATGAATTTCCACAAAATACCCACAATGCAGTGCAGTTCAAACCCTGTAACATCTGCTACATCTGCAGCCGCTCCTAGCATGCTAGAATATCTGTAAATTTATTACACATTTTACAGAAAATCTCACAAAAAATAAACCTCACCAAAGAAAAGCAGCTCAGAGAAGAAGGTCTCACAGAAGATCTCACAAAGGAAAAGGTTACAGAAGAAAAACTCACAGGAGAGTTCACATAAGAAGAACTCACATTAGAACTCGGAAAAGAACTCAAAGAAGAGCTCACAGAAGAGCTCACAGAAGATCTTATAGAAGAAGAGCTTACAGAAGAAGAACTCAAAGAAGATCTTATAGAAGAAGAGCTTACAGAAGAAGAACTCAAAGAAGAGGAGCTCACAGAAGAAGAGCAATCAAAACAAAGTTCTACACATGGCTAAGCAGAGCTTCACACTAACAGGTTAGTCAATTTTTTGCTCATCTCACATCAGAGAATAAACTCCTCCCTCTAGAAGACTTTCTCCTGTCAGAAAACTGCGAATGAGCTGTTACTATAGCAACGAGAAGGAAATACACAGTGGATATGAACACAAACCTGTGAGCTGATGTTAGAACATGAACCGACACCAGCTGACCAATCAGAATCCAGAATTTAACACAAATGACAAGGTGTGAGATTTTACTGAACCACAGAGACACTTTTTCACCACAAGCTTGTGTATGTTTGTAGACCAGGTGAAAATTTCTGAGCGAACACCTGAACATCTGCCAGCCTCATCACTACCTCATCTTCACTATTTCATAATCCTCTGATTCCTAGCTGCAGGTTGACTTCCAGATCTCACCTGAGCAGCGCTTTTTGGACTCGAAACCTCTCCAGCTGCACAGCTAACCTCGTCCCAAATCAACAGTCAGTGGCAGCTTCTGTCACCGCGGAGAAGGAACGGCTGCGATAAGGCTCGCATTGTTGACGTGATAAAAGAGAACTGGAGAACAAGACTCACCTTTGAGATACACTTGGCAGAGAATCCGACTCATTCATTGCTCTTTCAGTCACGAGGGAACAGAGAGGCCGTTAAAAGCTCGCACCCTACCAAGACGCTAAAGTCCTGCCCTTGTTTTCGGGCTGCACAGAGTCACGCACTGTTTCGATTAAAAGCTATTCGGTTACCATCCGAGTGAACGAGGACGAACCCTGAGGTGTTGGAGAACGATTTGGGACGAGGCCTTTCAGTCCAACTGAGTGGACAAAAGTCATCAGGTTTATTCAGAGCTCAAACTGGAAAGTGAATAAAAAGCAGTCCACACCAACATGTTTCCAAAATTGTAGCTTCCTCTTTTTTAATTTTCTCTCTAATCTTGTAGCTTTACCATCTACAAGTCTCTGAACATGTAGCATAAAAACCTACAAGTATTTAAACTTGTATCCAAAATGGCTACAATTATTTAAAGTTGTAACTCACACATCTAAAAGTATCTTAACTTGTAGTACAAATCACTAAAATATTTTTACAACTAACTAACTTTCAGAACACAGTTACAAGTCTCTAAACTTGTAGCTCAGACGCCTACAAGTTTCTTAACCCTCGACATTCACTATTACAAGTCTCTAAACTTGTAGGCTATTTCTTGTTACACTTATCTCTTCCCTTGGACAGTCACTGTTACCGGTTTCTAAACTTGTGACTCAAACACCTACAAGTCTCTGTGCTTGTCTGTAGACCTACTTCTCAGACACCAAAAAGCTTTTAGATCTTGTTCATGCACATGTGCAAGTCTTTACACTTCTGTGACGCACAGTTACATGTCTCTAAACTTGTAGCTCGAGCAGATACACATTGTTTAACTTCGGATACAAATTTGTGCGAGTCTCTAAACCTGTACTCCTAACCTATAGCTCAGATACCTACAAGTTTCTAAATCCTGTGCAGGCAATCTTACAAGTCAATACACTTCTATGACACTCTTACATGTCTCTAAACTTGTAGCTCACACACACACACACACACACACACACACAGGTTTTTAAACTTTAAATTCAAATATTTAGCCTAAATTTGAAGCTCATACATCTACAAGTTTTAAACCCGTAGCTCACATGTACAATTTATTAAACTTATAACTGAGACACTTACAAGTTTGTTAACCCAGGGCATACTTCTACCACACACACTTAGAAGAGGTTTTTTTTTTATTATTGATTTTGTCACACACAAATGTGAGCCTTTAAACTTGTAAAATCTCACAGGTACACGGCTCTACACTTGTAGGACAAACCCAGTGTTCACAGAGTGATGGGATTTATGGAGCAATTCGACTCTACAGGTTGTAATAGATAACTAGTAAACTAAACTAAATGTGTAACCAAAAAAAGTTTTTATTTTTTAAAAATTTTTTCTTTCTTAGCTTTGACCCTTGACCCAGTTCAGGTGCGCGCCCTCCTCGGTCAACATGCTAGCAGTTTAATCAGTGTCAGCGCTGCGTGCCGGTGGCCAACGGTTTGTTTATCTCCACTGACTTCCTCTTTTTTTTCCCTCCGAACTTGTCAGCGCTCTGTGTTGCTCTGTGTTTGAGTTTTCTTGCTCTGTGTTCGCGCTAAAATGGGACCTTTTGACATTTTTCACTATTCATCCCAGCCTATCAGCGGGGTTCAGAGCTAAGCAAATTACGCAGCCCCGGGGCAGCTAGCACTCGATGAATGGAGCCTTTCTGTGATCAGAGAGGAAGCTTTCCTCAAGGGACGCCGTTATTGGGAGTTTTTTTTGCCCCTCTTTCGTCCCTTATATATACATACGGATCCACTTTAAAGCCGACGGTAATTCCCACTTCCTACCTACGATAATGCTGTTTGACGCGAACAAGCACGGCCATTCAGAGAAAGTGTGGGAGAGTGCAGAAAGAGTGTGGGAGCGCCGAGAAAAGAGAAAGAGAGCTTGAAGTGAGTGTTTGAAGAGCGCAGGAATGCGTGTAAAGAGAAGAAGTGAGGTAGTATGCAAGACATGGTGCAGGTCGTTGAAGGGAAAAAGAAAAAAAAAAACAGATCAGAATGTAAAATGTACTGGAGGTGTGACAAGACGTGCCGAGAGTGCAGAAGTGTTGGGAAAGTCATCAGATTTATTCCCTGGAGGGTGAAATTCCGCTCAAAAATGGACGACATGATAAACATGCTAAATGCCAAACTTGTAGCTCATACACTTACAAGTCTCTAAAATTGTGTATCATACACTTACACATCTCCAAACTTGTAGCTTATACACTTACAGGTTTCTAAACGTGTAGCTTATATACTTACAAGTCTCCAAACTTGCAGTTCACACACTTACAAGTCTCTAAACTTGTAAATCATACACTTACATGTCTCCAAACTTGTTGCTCATACACTTACAAGTCTCTAAAATTGTGGATCATACACTTACAAGTCTTTAAACTTGTGGCTCATACACTTAAATGTCTCCAAACCTGTAGCTCACACACTAACAAGTCTCTAAACATGTAGTGCACATAACAAATTTCCAAATTTATATTACATACACTCACATGTCTCTAAACTTGTAGCTCATACACTTACATGTCTCCAAACTTGTAGCTCATACACTTACATGTCTCTAAACTTGTATCTCATACACTTACATGTCTCTAAACTTGTAGCTCATACACTCACATGTCTCTAAACTTGTAGTTCATACACTTACATGTCTCCAAACTTGTAGCTCATACACTTACATGTCTCTAAACTTGTAGCTCATACACTTACATGTCTCCAAACTTGTAGCTCATACACTTACATGTCTCCAAACTTGTAGCTCATACACTTACATGTCTCCAAACTTGTAGCTCATACACTTACATGTCTCCAAACTTGTAGCTCATACACTTACATGTCTCCAAACTTGTAGCTCATACACTTACATGTCTCTAAACCTGTACTGTAGCTCATATACTTACATGTCTCCAAACTTGTAGCTCATACACTTACATGTCTCCAAACTTGTAGCTCATACACTTACATGTCTCTAAACTTGTAGCTCATACACTTACATGTCTCCAAACTTGTAGCTCATACACTTACATGTCTCTAAACTTGTAGCTCATACACTTACATGTCTCCAAACTTGTAGCTCATACACTTACATGTGTCTAAACTTGTAGCTCATACACTTACGTGTCTCTAAACTTGTAGCTCATACACTTATGTGTCTCCAAACTTGTAGCTCATACACTTACATGTCTCCAAACTTGTAGCTCATACACTTACATGTCTCCAAACTTGTAGCTCATACACTTACATGTCTCTAAACCTGTACTGTAGCTCATATACTTACATGTCTCCAAACTTGTAGCTCATACACTTACATGTCTCCAAACTTGTAGCTCATACACTTACATGTCTCCAAACTTGTAGCTCATACACTTACATGTCTCCAAACTTGTAGCTCATACACTTACATGTCTCCAAACTTGTAGCTCATACACTTACATGTCTCTAAACCTGTACTGTAGCTCATACACTTACATGTCTCTAAACTTGTAGCTCATACACTTACATGTCTCCAAACTTGTAGCTCATACACTTACATGTCTCTAAACCTGTACTGTAGCTCATATACTTACATGTCTCCAAACTTGTAGCTCATACACTTACATGTCTCCAAACTTGTAGCTCATACACTTACATGTCTCCAAACTTGTAGCTCATACACTTACATGTCTCCAAACTTGTAGCTCATACACTTACATGTCTCCAAACTTGTAGCTCATACACTTACATGTCTCTAAACCTGTACTGTAGCTCATACACTTACATGTCTCTAAACCTGTACTGTAGCTCATATACTTACATGTCTCCAAACTTGTAGCTCATACACTTACATGTCTCCAAACTTGTAGCTCATACACTTACATGTCTCCAAACTTGTAGCTCATACACTTACATGTCTCCAAACTTGTAGCTCATACACTTACATGTCTCTAAACCTGTAGCTCATACACTTACATGTCTCCAAACTTGTAGCTCATACACTTACATGTCTCCAAACTTGTAGCTCATACACTTACATGTCTCCAAACTTGTAGCTCATACACTTACATGTCTCTAAACTTGTAGCTCATACACTTACATGTCTCTAAACTTGTAGCTCATACACTTACATGTCTCCAAACTTGTAGCTCATACACTTACATGTCTCTAAACTTGTAGCTCATACACTTACATGTCTCCAAACTTGTAGCTCATACACTTACATGTCTCTAAACTTGTAGCTCATACACTTACATGTCTCCAAACTTGTAGCTCATACACTTACATGTCTCTAAACTTGTAGCTCATACACTTACGTGTCTCCAAACTTGTAGCTCATACACTTACATGTCTCTAAACTTGTAGCTCATATACTTACATGTCTCCAAACTTGTAGCTCATACACTTACATGTCTCCAAACTTGTAGCTCATACACTTACATGTCTCTAAACTTGTAGCTCATACACTTACATGTCTCTAAACTTGTAGCTCATACACTTACGTGTCTCCAAACTTGTAGCTCATACACTTACATGTCTCTAAACTTGTAGCTCATATACTTACATGTCTCTAAACTTGTAGCTCATATACTTACATGTCTCCAAACTTGTAGCTCGTACACTTACATGTCTCCAAACTTGTAGCTCATACACTTACATGTCTCCAAACTTGTAGCTCATACACTTACAAATCTCTAAACTTGTAGCTTATACACTTACAAATCTCTAAACTTGTAGTACACATAACAAGTCTCCAAACTTGTACATGTACAAGCTCATACATGTCTAAGCCTCCAAACCTGCAGCATGCACCCCTAAAAGCCCCTAAACGTCCAACTCACACACCCACAATTCTCCAAATTTGTAGCTCACACATCTGAAAGTATTTAAACTTGTAGCTCACACACCTACCCTTCTTTAAATTTTGGTCTGCAAATATCTAACGTTATACTTGTAGCTGTGTGTCCTGTAGTTCATAAGCCACAATTATTCTTATAACCTTCAGCACACGCAAATAACAGGCTTTAAACTTTTAGCACAAACACCTGCACAAGTTTTCAAACTTTAAGCACACACATTTACAAGCCTTTAAACCTCCAGCATACGCACCTACAAGTCACTTGTTTTGTAGCTTACACACCTGCAAGCCTCGGAACTTGTAGCTCACATACCAACATGCACACACAAACTAGAAAATTCTTTAAACTTTTAGCCCACACACCTACAAGTCTCCAAAATGACAATCTACAAGTATCCTAACTTATAGAACACACTCACAAGTCTTTAAACTTGTAGATTATATATCTACAAGTCTCTGAACGTGTGGCATAAAAACTTTTTAAACAATTATCAACTTTACAATTATCTAAATTTGTATCAAAATACCTATAATTATTTAAAGTTGTAGCTCAAACATCTACAAGTTTCTTAACTTGTGGTGTACCCATCTAAAAGATGTAGCTTCCAAAAATTAACAAAATTAAAGTATTCTAACTTTTAGAACACACTTACAAGTCTCTAAACTTGCAGCTTGTATACCTACAAGTCTCTGAACATGTAGCATACACACCTACAAGTATCCAAGCCTGTAGCACAAGCATCTAAAAGTATCTAAACTTGTAGCACAAATACCTAGAAGTAGGTAAATGTTCAGTGAGCACATATAAAAGTCTTTAAACTTGTAGCTCACACACCTACAGAGCGACTCATGAAGCATCAGACTCACCGTTGTGCTCTTTTCCATTGGAGTGGTGAAGCTTAGCGAGGAGCGTGGATTCCGCCTCCGACCCATGAAGAAGAGACAACAGAAGAGAGAGGAGAAGAAGAGGAATCATTTGGCTCAGCTTTCCGCACTGGATACACGCTGGAGTCCCGTTCAGCATGAGCACACGGAGAACCCGTACCTTACACACACATCCCGCACGCGGAACAACGAGGCGAGGAGAAGTCGAAACCACATAGTCGTGATGGAGAAGATTCCTCACACCAGAGTCCTCAGGTTCTACAGTGTGTCTTCTCAAAGTGTGCAAAAGTTCTCCAAAATCCAGGAAAAAGCTGGAAAATCAACAATCATCAACAGCTCACACCACGTTCCACCAAAGCATCAGGAAAAGTTCTCCGAAGTTCCTCACAGTCCATCCAGACGTCCAGGAGCACACTGTGAACCTCAGGCATGCTTAACAAGAATCCAGATTTAAATAAACACTTTCCATAACATGAAGAATTCCCAGAGGAGAAATGCTGCTCGAAGTTCTGCTCTGCGATCTACCAAGTTTGCAGTAAGAGTGTGTGGAGAGACTGTGTGAGTGCTTGAGTGTGTGTGTGAGTGTGTGTGTGAGCGCATGTGTGTGTGTGTGTGTGTCAGAGTGAGCAGAGGGGCTGAGTGAACAGGTGCTGCACATAAAGCCTGGAGTCGACCGGGATGGAAACTCCCAGAGAAGGCGGGACTCTTAAGTACACTTTAAAACACACACACACACACACACACACACACACACAAATCCTGCTGCAAATCAGATGGAATAAAAATGGGAAAATCCCTGTCAGTCCAACACTGTGCTCAAATCTCAGCCATTCTACAC
>NC_080717.1:1762500-1765000 GCF_019097595.1 Hemibagrus wyckioides | reverse complement strand
GGAGCACAGCAGCGAGCAGTCAATAGCCATGACAGCCGTTTTGATACTAAATCAGATGCGTCCATCTCACCATCTTCTTAATAGACCACCGGTCAATCGCAGCACTCCCACGCTCATGCTAAACGCTTTCAAATCACCTTTTAGTCAATCCTAGCTGGCAGGACTGAACTGGGTTTGGACCACTGCCGCTCTATAGACATCGGGATCTTTCAATAAGATGGAAGAGAATTTCCTGTGAGATAACTCCACCCTGTTTCTTTTATTCTCTGTTTAGTGATTGTAAGGTGTTTTATTCCTCTTATATACAACAGCAGAACAACATGTTGCATTTTAACCATTTATAAATGGTTAGTTCCTCTTGTCTCATTATAGCAGCTATAAAATGTGGTTCCGTCACCTGCCTCTTTTTATCTTCAGTCTATTCTATTCTATTCTATTCTATTCTATTCTATTCTATTCTATTCTATTCTATTCTATATCCCACTTCACTGCTCTGTTCAATACTATTTTGTTTTGTTCTATGCTCTATTATACTACTCTGTTGTTCTATTCTATATTATATTGTATCCCACTTCACTGCTCTGTTCTATACTCTACTATACTGTTTTATTTTATACTATACACTTCTATTCTATTCTATTCTATTCTATTCTATTCTATTCTATTCTATTCTATTCTATTCTGTTACAAAAAGCTGACACCGGAGACTCCTTCCATATGTGAAAGAACACTTCACCATATCGATGCTCATGTGAATGCCCCGTGAATGAGCTGTTGCTATAGAAATGATAAAGAACAAATGCATGAATATAAACCTGCGCTGCAGTCAGAGCTGCTGTTATAGAAAACTAATCAACAGGTTCTGACCAATCAGAACGTAGAACTCAACAGTGCTGTTGGATAAACATTATGTTTTAAGATGTATGATTAAACAGTATGTATGTGTTCTAGACACATGCTCTGATTTATTTTATGACTCAAAAATATTTAGATTTAAAAGCTATGGAGACATCAATTCAAGAATCCTCCCTGCTATGTGCACACGGGCCTCTTGTCTATGATAAAGTGCCATTTCTTAAGATACCTGAGATGAGATTTCTTTATCAAGGGTATATGGTCATGCAGATATATCACCACCACCACCACCACCCTGTAATCCACTTAGAGGAGAAAGAACAAAGTGGAAACTTCACGTCCTGTTACTGATTTTATTTTCCTCCTGCAGGGCCGGCGTGTCGACACAGGGCCGCGTGCATGGAGACTGATAGCAGAGCGGTGCTTGCATGCCTGATATAATACGGTATTATATGGAGCCAGAGCGCTCTGACACGTCTCTGGCTCGGCTCTCCGTCGCTGAGCGGCTCGGTGGCTTCCTGCCAAAGCGCTGAACGATTTCTCCAAACAAGGCCGCTTTTGTTCGGTGTCGTTCAGGGCTTCATTAGGAGGCTGCAGCTCTGAGGTGGGAGATTAATTCATTTGGCGCAGGTTGCTGATGGATTTTGCGTATGTGTGTTGTTGAAGCACCGAGACCCCTGCGAAGAGGAACCCGAACTCGCCACAAACGTAGAGCAGTGTATAGAATGACACGAGAACAGAGCCAGAGGTGTTCGGAACGCAGTTCCACAGAGCTCTGGAGATTTGGGGAACAGCTCTGTTTTTACACAGTGGCTTTGACTTTCGTTCTTTCGTCTCTTTGAAGAGTCACGAACGATTTCTGAGCTGAGGTTGAGATTTGGGTTTAAGAGCCGGTTCAGAGAGCACACCACCAGACTTTAGGCTCATAATCACTCAGCATTTATACATCTCTCAGTCATCTAGCATGGTGTCTTTACTGTTACTCCCTAATCTCTACTCACACCAGAGGGCATTGTGGGTAATCTGTACCTCATAGGGTGCATCAGTCCACCTCTATTCTACTGCAATTCCCTACAGAATCCCTAAATAGTGCAAGAAACATCACTCATAGTGCATCACTCTGGAACTATATAGGGTTGATCAGGATTTCTTAAAAGTCTTGAGAACCCCGTTATTACCTAAGAACCTAAGAACTCCTAATGATAAAATGAAATCATTTGAGGAACCTTTTTGGCAAATCTATGTACAAGCTAGGGAAATCCAGAACCCAAGAAGAAACCTTAATGGTTAAAAGGAGAACTTAAAGTGGGGAAAAATCCTCTGAGGAACCTAGAGTCAGAGTGCAATATGTTGAGACCCTCTTTTAGAGAACTGGGATATCTATGTACATTCTTGGAAAATTCAGAATGCTTAAGGCTTCTTAATTTGTCCCTTGATGTAGAACCCGGCAACAGTGTTTCTGTACCAGAACTCAGATATTTTATGAGGCTAAGAACCTTTAATGATCCAACAAAGCCTTCAGAGAAATCTTAAAATTTCCAGTGTAGAACCTAGGATCAGATATGCATCCATGTAGAACCTCCTAACAAAGCTAAGAACCCTTTAAGAGCCTCTAATTCTAGGAAAATGGTACGCTCCATCTCAC
>NC_080717.1:1715000-1742500 GCF_019097595.1 Hemibagrus wyckioides | reverse complement strand
AATTTCTTCTGTTTTACTTTTTTTTTCTTTTTTAATTTTTATTTCAAGGTCTTGCATTTTTTTTTTACTTCCTGTCTATCTAGATGCCTGTTTGATGTCTATTTTTTTGTTTGTTTATTTTCTTTCTTTCTTTCTTTCTTTCTTTCTTTCTTTCTTTCTTTCTTTCTTTCTTTCCATTCATTGTGTCCTCTGTAGCAGATTGTAGACAGTTATCCTCGTCTGTAAACACTCCAGCATGGTTTTGTTTCCTCCAGTTTGAAACATCTCGTCTTGTCTTCCTCCACCAGTCTTATTATGTGTTGTAGCATCCAGGGTCACTCTTCATGCCATCCCATAATGCTCCTCTGTTCGGTCCACCTGCCATCCCATAATGCCCCTGTGTACGGTGAGTCCATATTGTCTCAGGTTTGTTTCAGGAGTTTAGTCTTTAACAAAAAATCAACAATTATCTCTGTTCATGATGAACTTCTTACTTCCTAAAAACAAAAAGAATAATAGAAGCTATGAAATAAATCCCTCTGTGTTATCTGTCCATTCTGCTTTACTGAGTAATTCACTGGTGTCCAGACAGTGGCTCCTTTTGTCCAGACAGTGGCTCCTTTTGTCCAGACAGTGGCTCCTTTTGTCCAGACAGGGACTCCTTCTGCTACTGACTGATCACTACTTAGTGCTTGGACCCCGCAGATTTCTGCTTGTGTGATGTGTGAGGTCATGACCTCTTGACCCCATATAGATCTCTGACCACGGCTGACCTCATGACCCGGTGTTCCCCCTGCAGGGATCCTTTCGGTTCTCTCTCTGTCCTCGGAGTGCACTTCCCTGGCCTCGGAGCTGCCCAAGGTGTCGTACGTGAAGGCCATCGATATCTGGCTGATTGCGTGTCTGTTGTTCGGCTTCGCGTCCCTGGTGGAGTACGCCGTGGTGCAGGTGATGCTCAACAGCCCCAAACTGCTGGAGGCTGAGAAGGCCAAGATCGCCAGCCGCGAGAAAGCCGAGACCCGAGCCGCGGCTAAAATGAACAATCTGAACGGAGCTGGAGGAACGCCGCTACACATCAGTACTCTACAGGTCAGAACACACACACACACACACAAACATCAGTACTCTACAGGTCAGAACACACACACACACACACACACACACACACACAAACATCAGTACTCTACAGGTCAGAACACACACACACACACACACACAAACATCAGTACTCTACAGGTCAGAACACACACACACACACACACACAAACATCAGTACTCTACAGGTCAGAACACACACACACACACACACACACAAACATCAGTACTCTACAGGTCAGAACACACACACACACACACACACACACACAAACATCAGTACTCTACAGGTCAGAACACACACACACACACACACACACACAAACATCAGTACTCTACAGGTCAGAACACACACACACACACACACACACACACAAACATCAGTACTCTACAGGTCAGAACACACACACACACACACACACACAAACATCAGTACTCTACAGGTCAGAACACACACACACACACACACACAAACATCAGTACTCTACAGGTCAGAACACACACACACACACACACAAACATCAGTACTCTACAGGTCAGAACACACACACACACACACACACAAACATCAGTACTCTACAGGTCAGAACACACACACACACACACACAAACATCAGTACTCTACAGGTCAGAACACACACACACACACACACAAACATCAGTACTCTACAGGTCAGAACACACACACACACACACACACACACACAAACATCAGTACTCTACATGTCAGAACACACACACACACACAAACATCAGTACTCTACAGGTCAGAACACACACACACACAAACACATCTGTACTCTACAGGTCAGAACACACACACACACACACACACACACACAAACATCAGTACTCTACAGGTCAGAACACACACACACACACACAAACACATCTGTACTCTACAGGTCAGAACACACACACACACACACAAACATCAGTACTCTACAGGTCAGAACACACACACACACACACAAACACATCAGTACTCTACAGGTCAGAACACACACACACACACACACAAACACAAACACATCTGTACTCTACAGGTCAGAACACACACACACACACACACACAAACATCAGTACTCTACAGGTCAGAACACACACACACACACACACAAACATCAGTACTCTACAGGTCAGAACACACACACACACACACAAACATCAGTACTCTACAGGTCAGAACACACACACACACACACACACACACAAACATCAGTACTCTACAGGTCAGAACACACACACACACACACAAACACATCAGTACTCTACAGGTCAGAACACACACACACACACACACAAACATCAGTACTCTACAAGTCAGAACACACACACACACACAAACACATCAGTACTCTACAGGTCAGAACACACACACACACACACACACAAACATCAGTACTCTACAGGTCAGAACACACACACACACACACACAAACACATCTGTACTCTACAGGTCAGAACACACACACACACACACACACACAAACATCAGTACTCTACAGGTCAGAACACACACACACACACACACACACAAACACATCAGTACTCTACAGGTCAGAACACACACACACACACACACACACACACACACACAAACATCAGTACTCTACAGGTCAGAACACACACACACACACACACACAAACATCAGTACTCTACAGGTCAGAACACACACACACACACACACACACAAACATCAGTACTCTACAGGTCAGAACACACACACACACACACACACACAAACATCAGTACTCTACAGGTCAGAACACACACACACACACACACACACACACAAACATCAGTACTCTACAGGTCAGAACACACAAACACAAACACACACACAAACATCAGTACTCTACAGGTCAGAACACACACACACACACACACACACAAACATCAGTACTCTACAGGTCAGAACACACACACACACACACACACACACAAACACATCAGTACTCTACAGGTCAGAACACACACACACACACACACACACACAAACATCAGTACTCTACAGGTCAGAACACACACACACACACAAACATCAGTACTCTACAGGTCAGAACACACACACACACACACACACAAACACATCTGTACTCTACAGGTCAGAACACACACACACACACACAAACATCAGTACTCTACAGGTCAGAACACACACACACACACACACACACAAACACATCAGTACTCTACAGGTCAGAACACACACACACACACACACAAACACAAACACATCTGTACTCTACAGGTCAGAACACACACACACACACTAACACAAACACATCTGTACTCTACAGGTCAGAACACACACACACACACACAAACATCAGTACTCTACAGGTCAGAACACACACACACACACACACACAAACATCAGTACTCTACAGGTCAGAACACACACACACACACACACACACACAAACATCAGTACTCTACAGGTCAGAACACACACACACACACACACACAAACATCAGTACTCTACAGGTCAGAACACACACACACACACACACAAACACATCAGTACTCTACAGGTCAGAACACACACACACACACACACAAACATCAGTACTCTACAGGTCAGAACACACACACACACACACACACAAACATCAGTACTCTACAAGTCAGAACACACACACACACACAAACACATCAGTACTCTACAGGTCAGAACACACACACACACACACACACACAAACATCAGTACTCTACAGGTCAGAACACACACACACACACACACAAACATCAGTACTCTACAGGTCAGAACACACACACACACACACACACAAACATCAGTACTCTACAGGTCAGAACACACACACACACACACACACACAAACATCAGTACTCTACAGGTCAGAACACACACACACACACACACACAAACATCAGTACTCTACAGGTCAGAACACACACACACACACACAAACATCAGTACTCTACAGGTCAGAACACACACACACACACACAAACATCAGTACTCTACAGGTCAGAACACACACACACACACAAACATCAGTACTCTACAGGTCAGAACACACACACACACACACACACACACACACACACAAACATCAGTACTCTACAGGTCAGAACACACACACACACACACACAAACATCAGTACTCTACAGGTCAGAACACACACACACACACACAAACATCAGTACTCTACAGGTCAGAACACACACACACACACACACAAACATCAGT
Organism: Hemibagrus wyckioides; assembly: GCF_019097595.1. Classification (NCBI taxonomy): domain Eukaryota; kingdom Metazoa; phylum Chordata; class Actinopteri; order Siluriformes; family Bagridae; genus Hemibagrus; species Hemibagrus wyckioides. The sequence goes on along the minus strand of NC_080717.1, from coordinate 1,738,205 downwards.
ACTCTACAGGTCAGAACACACACACACACACACACAAACATCAGTACTCTACAGGTCAGAACACACACACACACACACACACACACACACAAACATCAGTACTCTACAGGTCAGAACACACACACACACACACACAAACATCAGTACTCTACAGGTCAGAACACACACACACACACACACACACACACACACAAACATCAGTACTCTACAGGTCAGAACACACACACACACACACACAAACATCAGTACTCTACAGGTCAGAACACACACACACACACACACAAACATCAGTACTCTACAGGTCAGAACACACACACACACACACACAAACATCAGTACTCTACAGGTCAGAACACACACACACACACACACAAACATCAGTACTCTACAGGTCAGAACACACACACACACACACACACACAAACATCAGTACTCTACAGGTCAGAACACACACACACACACACACAAACATCAGTACTCTACAGGTCAGAACACACACACACACACACACACACACAAACATCAGTACTCTACAGGTCAGAACACACACACACACACACACAAACATCAGTACTCTACAGGTCAGAACACACACACACACACACACAAACATCAGTACTCTACAGGTCAGAACACACACACACACACACACACACACAAACACAAACACATATATTAGCATCATTTTTTTCATTGCTTTGTTTTGTCCTCTCTGTCTCTCTCTCTCTCTCTCTCTCTCTCTATCTCTCTCTTTCTCAGGTGACAGAGACTCGCTGTAAGAAGGTCTGCACGTCGAAGTCGGACCTGCGCTCGAGTGACTTCAGCATCGTCGGTTCTCTGCCCCGGGACTTCGAGCTCTCGAACTTTGACTGCTACGGAAAGCCGATCGACGTCGGAAACACGGCGGGAAAAACGCAGGCCAAAAACAACAAGAAACCTCCCCCGGCCAAACCGGTCATCCCATCGGCCGCCAAACGCATTGACCTTTACTCACGCGCACTCTTCCCCTTCTCCTTCCTCTTCTTCAATATCATCTACTGGTCTGTCTACCTGTGACCTCCTCTCCCTCCATCCTGCACTCATTCCCATCTGTCCGTCTCCAACCTTAGGCATCAAACAGAACAGTTCCACACACACACACACACACTCGTGTACAGAGATGATGAGAAAAGAGCGCTAAGGAAAGATTTCACCAATATTATAATCACTATGTTAGAGTTATTTCTCATAAATTCAGTCTATTTTAAAGGCGTATTTATTTAATAAATTACTTTATAATTATTCCTTGATGCTAATCTATTAAAAACGTCTGCACACATATTATGGAAAAGCAATTATTATCCCGCATGTGCTAACTGTATGATATAAATATTAATATAATGATATATTTATGCTTCTGATGTTTATTTTTCGATCTCTGCATTAGTTTATGATGATGATGATGATGATGATGATGATGATGAAGCTTGTTGGTCTTGTACAGAAGAACACTGCCATACTGAACTGTATAGTTTGATGACCTTTCATGTGTGTTAAAGCTCCAGCGTCTCCAGTGATCGTGAAAATTTATCCAACAATAAAATGAACAGGACCAACGGCTGTGACGGCCACACCCCCTGCTCCGCCTCTTTATTTATTTATTTATTTATTTATTTACTTTTTTTATTATCTGTAACAGGGGTTGTACCGAGGTTACTTGAGTATGTTCTTTTATTAAGCACACTGAGTATTTAATTTCATCCACCACCACTCTGCCTCTTTCTTTCTTTCTTTCTTTCTTTCTTTCTTTATTTATTTACTTATTAAATAATAACAAAAATAATGAATGTTCAGCAAACACACAACCCTTATAGAGGAAAACATTTTCTGTCTGTCTGTGTGTGTGTGTGTGTAATGGAGTCCCATAGTGTGACTCTACACTTTTTTTCCTCTCCTGTTATATTAGAAACGAGCCCCTGGTTGCTATAGTAACAGACCACGAGATGGCCGGTGGGTGGTTGTGCTGAGAAGTTTGACAATTTTATATTTCACGATGATGGAGGAGGAAGAGGAGGGAGAGGAAGAAGAGAGAGCGGTTGTGTCTCATTCGCAGTTCACGAGGTTTTACAGATTTATTATTATTTTTATTTATGATGATTTATTAAATTCTCACTAATAAAGCAAAGTTAAATAGAACTGAGAGAGGAATTAAGTCTGCACCAGGTCACAGTTTACAGCAGGAGACGTGTAGCGCTGATGATTAGCGCCCCCTTGAGGAGACGAGTGGAGCTGTACATTTACAGTCTATATTACTGCAGCTGTCCAGAAGAGAGTGTGCTAAAATATTAGTTATTGAAACAGCGCCCTAAAGTCTAAAAAGGTGTACAGACATGTGTGTGTGTGTGTGTGTGTTTGTCTGATGATCTGTGGCTCTTATTTGTCCATGTGAACGTCTCAAATTGGATTTATTTATACTGAGAGGTTGTTAGAGCTACTTCTCTGACCGGGAAAGCGAGTGTGGTATGATGAAGGAGATCAGAGGTCAGATCTAGAGAAGAAAAAATAACATATTAAACAGGAAGTGTCTTTGGATATAAAGCAGCTCAAATATTTTGAAGGATTTCTAACTTCTTCTGAAAGACAGCCAGGTTTCTATGGTGAGCAGCATGTGTGTGTGTGTGTGTGTGTGTGTCACATCTTCAGTGTGTGTTCTGTTAGCTTCCAACACGTCCACATGCACACTCACAAACACTCACACACAAACACACACACACACACTCTTCTGAACAGCTGTGTGTAACCTAGCCCACACACACGGCTGTGTAATGCAGTCTGACTGCGCAGCAGGAAGTCTGGACTCCAGTGGCATTTCACACACAGCGAAAACGTCCAAAACTCTCCGCTTCGTCAAATTACATCCCTCAAGCAAGATTCACGATCACAAAGTCCAAAACTGTGTGATATTATAGACTCAAAACTTTTAGAAAATAAAATCAGGCATCAGGAGTGTGTTTCTTCACACAGTGAGAGTAATTAGCTAATATAACAATGATTTATTGCTGATTTGTGTCTTTATAAGCTGATTGGATTTACTTACATTGGAGTCACTTACATTTATTAGCAATAACTAAATAAGAAATGAATCATTCTCCAATGACTCCAGTGAATGAATTGATTGAACCAAAGCTTTGTGTGTCGTCTACACAGCGCTAGCATTAAATGTAAATATAATTATAACAATCTATTAGTTTCTCATGAAATATTAACAAAAAACACAACGGTTCCTCATGGAGGCAGTTCCAGCAGGAGAACACACACACACGCATGGTAGAGCTTCACAGCGAGATGATGAGAAGGAGGGAAACACACGGAGACTCAGAACTGAGACGGAGCTGAAACAGACACAGAGCTGATGAGTAGAGAGAGAGAAAGAGAGAGAGAGAGTTTCAGATTAATGGCAGAATCTTTAGTCTGAAACGAAATCAAACATCTCTGTCCATGGTTCTGAAATCTTTGAATGAGAAAAGGAGAGAAACAGAGAGAAAAAGTGAGATAGAGAGAAATAGAGGGAGCCGGCGGGGGGGTGAAGGAAGGAAGGAAAGAAACAAGAAAGAATGAGAGAATGAAAGACTAGATAGATAGATAGATAGATAGATAGATAGATAGATAGATAGATAGATAGATAGATAGATAGATAGATAGATAGATAGATACTATCCCATTAAAACCAGTTACTTTTCCCATTAAAACTCTTTTCCCTCTTCTGTGTCCATATCCGCTTTCCAGCAAGAAACCCGACATCTGGAATATCAGGAATCTGTCTCAGCTTCACAGTGCTTGAGGCACACGACAGCTGTGTTTTGCCCGGCACATCGCCCATTATATCTAAGCCTCCTTTACAAGAAGCTCCTCCAAAGAACAGTCCATTCAAGTGGAGTCTCCTGTGATCTATAAAAAAGACCAATGTCCAGTCCAGGTCCATCCACTCTCTGTTAAATAGTTCTGGCTACGTTCCTCTACAGCAGATCATCAGGGAGATGTTACGAGTCTTTGTATAAACTGCAGGAGAAATTTTGGCAGGCTGCTTCACAAATGCACTAAACCTTATCCAGCTTCTTCCTTAGGCACAAACAGAATACTCTGAGGAACCCAGAGGAACCTAAAGTCCCAAAAGAAGTCTACTGAGGTTGCTCATTCTGCACAACTTGTAACAACCTGCAATTCTCAATTTTCTCTTCCCAGGTTTTCTGCTTTATGGTTGCAGCTCCAAGACAAACTCCTGGATATTTAAAACCTCCCTATTTCCGGCTTATTCTCCCAGGTAGGACTGGTTGACCCTGCTCCCATTTCCTCAAAGCCAACACATTCCTCTTCTCCCAGTTTAGCAGCTGAGGTAACTCCAAAGCCCTCCTTAACACAATTTATACAGTTAATTTATATCATGCTGCTTTTTATCCTTCATCATTATATAATCAATATATGATACTTGACCACATTAATCACCATGGTGCAACAAATATTCTTCAATTTTCAATATTCAGGTTCAGTTTTCAATTTTCAATATTCAGAGATGACACAGTCCTGATATCACACAAACCTCAAGGCAGAACTTACACCTTTCATTTTCCAAACACTTTCAGTGTCCTGCTACAAAACGTTGATCACACTGATAAAATCTGATCCAACTCCAAATAGAATCTAGAATCTTCCAAAGATGTTTCTGCTTGGTTTTATCTTGGTGAAGAGAAACAAGATCTAAATCAACACAGAAAAGATTACAAACATTTAAAGCATCCTGTATGAGGCAGACGTTATCTGAAATGGATCTCTCAGTAGATCTGGTCAACGTGAACGACTTGCCACCTCTCTCAGCCAACTGGACAAAGTCTTCCAGAGGATTGTCGGGTCAGACGACAGCAAGCTCACTGACTGGATCCTGTAGATTAGCCTTTTGAGGTAACCTCAGCTCTTCTGCAGCTCGGAAGCAACAATCCCTCAGACAGGATCTCAATGAAAACCACCACCATGTCGTTAGCTAGCTCCAGAACCCGAAACTCTTTATACTGTATTTCACAGAGTGTCCATCACCTCCAGAGGCTTCTACACAAGAGAAAAGCTCCTAGATGCATTTTCAGCTTTCTGAAACACTGAGAAGATCTTTATAAAAACATCAAATAGTCACTGTTTCACAGTCCAGCACAGACCTGTAGAGCTGTCCATCTTATTTCAGACAGATCTCTTCACTCCTGCTCAGCTTAACAACATAAACACTGACTGTTACGAATCTGGACAATCCTTCGCTCAAAAGGATGCGATAGCTTAGTGGTTAATGTGTTGGGCTACTAGTCAGAAGGTTGTGAGTATGAATCCCAGGTTCCACCCAGGTTCCACCAAACCACTGCTGAGCCCTTGAGCAAACCTCAGTTGCTCCATTGTATAGATAGGTAAGTCGCTCTGGGTAAGGCATCTGCCTTAATGCCAGAAATGTAAATGTGACGTCAAGGCTGGAGAAGAATTTAGAAAAATATGGAGATTTCAGAAAACACCAAAGCTTCAAAATCCATAACAGACCTAAAGATGTGATATTTTTTTTCTTTTTTGGACTAGAAATAAGTGACAAAAATCAGCCCAATTCAACTAGTTTGAAAAATTAGTTTCAAAATATTAAACTCAATCAGTTCAGAGTCTGACTTTTCCATCGGTCATCTTCTGATCTGAGTGACACTGACAGCATCATTATTTCAGTCGACCTATTTTTATTTTTTTGGTTCAAATTTAAGAACAAACTTCTCACACACGTTTGGTTCTTCAGTGTCACCTCTTATCATTAAAAATATTTTACAATCAAGGAAGTAAAATCCTAAAAACCTGAACATTTCATATTTGTTTTTATCTTTTGCAGAAATTATTTTATCTTTTATTATTATATTAAAGGAACATCAACTTTTCCAAAGCACTGGATCAGACTTTCACTGAAACATTCACCACATGCGCGAGCCACTCTTTCCTGGAATATGAGAATAAGATTTAGAGACGAGTCTGGACCTAAAAGACATTTCAGCAAAAAAAAACAAAACAAAAAAAAACAGAGTGATAATTAAGACAAGGGAAAGAGAAAGCTGACTCGCACCAGTGACTCGGAACTCAGAACTCCGCCCACTCACTCCCAGCATCCACTCAGAGAGAGAGAGAGAGAGAGAGAGAGAGAGAGGTGGATGTATCCCACTCTTCCTCGGGAGCAGAAGGAAGCTTCGCGCTCGCGCCCTCTTTCTAATCTCTCCATCTCTCTGTCTCCCTCCATCATGGTGCGGATTTAACACGGAGCTTCTTTCTTTTTTTTTTTACCCCGTTTTTTTCTCTCTTTCAACCGGGAGGATTTATTCATCCCTCTTTTCCTCTCTCTCTCCGTGTCTGTTCTTCATGGTGGATGCGGAGCCGCTTCTCACACCGAGATGCAACAGATAACGAGCTTCTCACTTCTCCTCCACCTTCACGCGCTCTTCTGGGGATGCGCGCTCGCGGGAGCTCCCAGTGTACAGATAGGTGTGTGTGTGTGTGTTTCTGTGTGTGAGTGTGTAAGTGTGTGTGGGTTTGGTTCGGTGAAAAATCGTGCACAAACTACTGCGAGGTAGAAAGAGAATTTCGTGCGCGCACGCAATGCCTGTGTGCGCGCGCGCGCGTGGCTATATGTATGCACGGTGACATATGTGCATTAAGAGCGAATCTTGATCTGTATCGATGTATGCACTTTTAGATGGCTCCGTTTGCTTCCTGGAGGAACCCTTAAGGGTCTTTTGTAGAACCTTACAAGTGTCAGCAAGTAGAAACCATATATAAACCCTTCAAGAACCTGTGAAGAACCTGTGTCGAAGAAACAGTGTGTTGTAGGTGTCATGTGTGTGTGCACCTTTAAGAGAATACATGGCTAGTTCATGAAGCGCTTTTGTAGTTCTCTTTGAGAATAAAGTTGATCTGTTAACAAGGGCTGTTTACTGAAGAACAGAACGTGATATCAGAAGCTCTTGAGAAGCACACACACACACACACAGACACACACACAGACACACACACACACACACACACACACAGCCCCAGAATGATGGCTAAATTCAACTCCTGAGTTAAGCAGTTGACCAGTTAAGTGGACTGACTGGAAGCAGCAGTTATTGCATGAGACATCAAAGCGCAAAAAAAAAACCCTATAAAGAAGACGTTGATGTTCAGGTCAAATCCTTAAAACTAACAAATCCTTGACTTTCACTGAACAGGAGGATGAAGAAGAAATCTGACATTACATTAAGAAAATACGGCGAGTGTTTCTACCTCAAATGAAATGTGAGTCCAGCCTCTGTCCAAAGGCTGAACTCTGTATCAGAACTCTCGGTGACTGATCCGAGTTCTTTAACCTGCACACAGTCCTGTGAACATGTCTGATAACGAACTGTCACCTCGACTGCCGTTCATATCTGAGCTCACGTTGCCTCAAACGTTGGACAGCATGAGAAGGCAGAGCTCCAAGTCCACCAGCAGGGGGAAGCCACCAGCTGGTTGAAATGGAAACCTGGAAGGAAAAATGACATGAACATGGAATGTGGAAGAGAATGTGGCAAAACCACACACAAACAGAAGACACCGTATTTTTTGGGTGCTGTTACCAAAATTCACGCAGGGATGATGAACAATTTCAGATTGGTGCAGACACAAACATCGTATGTGAACAAACGTTCAATATGCTAATTACTGAGAGCATTACTCGGTCAGATGTCACACTGTAGTGTTCTAGTGGTCAATTTCGAACCAGTGTAACACACAAAGGAAATCTGTACATGTTCTCAGCCGAGCCACAATGAAGCTGCTGAGATATGATGAAGAAGACCACTAAGTCTTTGCTGAGCATGGAACTTTGCAGACAGTTCCTGGAGAACCTTGTTCTTCACCATGTGCTGTTTTGCTGTCACTGATACAAAAGGTAAAAAAGAAAGAAGTCCTTGGAGCAGAACGAAGTTATTGAGCCAGAGACAGACAGTACATACTGATATGTGGCCATTGTGCTGGAGCCAAAACACAACAGCAAGTTCTGTGCAGACTACAAGAAATGAGACGAGGCTGAAAAAAGGAAGAAACACGTCCTTCCTACTACAGAGGAAATAATCACAAATATAGAGCCAGAAAGCTGTAAGATAACCACCTTCCTAACACGTTTCGGTAGATATTCCTTTAAAAGTATTGATTCGGCATCACAAGCACTCTGTAAATCCTCCAGCGCAGGATGGTGCACACGCTAAGAGAGCTTGATGGATATATCAGGATGATATCTTGGAATATGGAGACTCCAGAACAGCATGACCAGCATCCTGCCAAGGTCTTGGAGAGGACTGAGTCAGCGGGGTTGAAGCTGAATTGTGAAAAGTGTCTACTGAGACAAAACCAGCTCCACTTCCTTGGCCATCTAATCCACAAAACAGGTGTGAGACCTGACCTGGAAAAGGTCAAAGCAATTCGGGAACTCTCAGCTCCACTCAGTGCTCTTGAAAGGTGTTTTCGGAATGTTTCATTACCTGAGCAAATAAATCCCCAACCTGTCACCACTGTCCAAACCGTTATACAAACCGCTGAGATCAACAACGTCGTGGACATCCTCAGCAGAAGATGTTTCAGCACATCAGAGATGTTCTGTCCACTTCACTAGTCCTGAAGTTCTGTGATGTGATTCTACCTACTGCTGTTTCAGCTGACACAAGCAGTTACAGCATATTGTTAAAGGCTGAGAGAAGGTATGCCCAGGGTAATGTCTGGAAGTGTTTGGACATCTGAGCTGTTAAAAAACTTTAAATAACAGAAAGAACAAAAACCTTTGGTGCCACTAATGACCAAGGTTTTCAGAAGAACTGAGGGCAAGTCGCCATGCATACATTACAGCACATTGGAAATCTTTTCTTCACATATCCCAGCTAAGGAAGCTGGGGTCAGAGCACAGGGGCAGATATGATACAGTGCCCTTGGACCAGAGAGGGTTAAGAGACTTGCTTAATTGCCCAACAGTGGCTGAGGCTTGAACCCTGACCTTTCGATCAAAAACCCAGAGCCTTAACCACTTGAGCCCCTGGTTTTTGCATATCCCAGCTTATTAGGTCAGAGCACAGGGTCAGCCATGATACAGTGCTCCTGGAGCATGGAGGGTTAAGGGCCTTGCTCAGGGTCCCAACAGCAGTAGCTTGGCACTGCTGGGGCTTGAACCCTCAACCTTCTGGTCAGTGGCCCAGAGCCTTAACTGTCTTGAGCTACCACTTCCCCGTAGGAATATAGGCATGGAGCAGGTTTACACGTCTGTCTGGGATCTCAAACGTAAAGTTCAAGTTCTGTCAGATGATGAGCTGTGAGATGAAACCAACAGGAACCACTTTGCCTGCTTACATGCTACAGAGCAACACCTTGCACCTCCACATAACTGATGTAAGTCCAGCTGAGCTCCTTATGGGCACATACATTACAGCACAGTGGAATTCTTTTCTTCACAAATCTTAGCTGAGGAAGGTGGGGTCAGAGCGCAGGGGCAGCTATGACACAGCCCCCCTGGAGCAGAAAGGGTTAAGGGCCTTGCTCAATTGCTCCAACAGTGGCAGCTTGGCAGTGCTGGGGCTTGAACAATCAACAATCAAGAGCCTTCACCATTTGAGCTCCCAGCTTATTAGGAAGCCGGAGTCAGAGCACAGGGTCAGTCAGCGCTCGTGGAGCATGGAGGGTTAAAGGTGCACCTCCACATAACTGTCGTAAGTCCAGCTGAGCTCTTTATGGGCAGAAGGATTAAGCCAATATTCAGGCTTGAAGCTTATCTTCAGCCCCAACAGTCAAATCTGAACGATGCTCAGAGAAAAGCTGCTGTGGAATAGCAAAACATTAATCGTTGTTGAGGAGCTGGAGCCTTACCATCATCGCTTCCTGGTGATGATGCCCTCTCAAAGCAGGATTATCAGGAAGCTTGAGAAACTGCTGAGAGTTTTAATGAGAGTTGTATGTGAGTGTGAAGTAAAGGAATGTGATCAGTCAGGAAGCAGGTGCTGGACTGAGAGAGCTTCAGAGAAACTGAAGATCTGTATAAAATAGGAGAGAGAAAAAAACTATAACGTCCACAGGAATGTGCCAATGTGTGTGTGAGAGGTTTAATAATGTGTGGTATATGAATGATAGTCTGTGTGTGTGTGTGTGTTCTCTAGTAAAGGTCTAGGTGATAGAGATCCACTGTGTGTGTGTGTGTGTGTATGTGTGAGAGAGAGAGAGGGAAACAAGATGTCTAGAAACCCTAATTTCTAATTATAAAAGGGATGTGTGTGTGTGTGTGTGTGCACGCACAGGTGGCTTGTTCCCCAGAGGAGCGGATCAGGAGTACAGTGCATTCCGGGTTGGTATGGTTCAGTTCTCCACGCCCGAGTTCCGTCTCACGCCTCACATCGACAATCTGGAGGTGACCAACAGCTTCGCCGTCACCAACTGCTGTGAGTCTCACACACACACACACACACACACACACGCACACACACACATCCCTTCTGCCATCAGCTATAATGGATTTCTAAAAATAAATATTAATGGCTTTATAATGGATTTAGCCTTAAATCCTTTTTGCATTGATAGTTAAGGTGAGTTTATTTACGATTAAATACTCTATAATGTAAATTCAGAGCTGCAGATGTTCATCCAGATGTCAGAGTTAATCCAGCTCTGTGAGCGGTGTTTATTATCAGGTGTGTGGGTGTTTAACTGCGTGATTGCGGACTGTAAATGAAATAAAAGACAAATACAAGAGAAATGAAACTCCAGCTCTGGGAGGTGATGTAGGAGGAATGAGTGCTGGAGGGTGAAGATGAAGTTAACACCAGAAGAGAGAGAGAGAGAGAGAGAGAGAGAGAGACAGATCACCCACTCACCTGTATTAAACCTGCTCTCTCTTCCCCTGTGGGCACACACCTGTGGGCTTCAGTGCAGTTCAGTTATACAGAGTTTAGACTGATAAAAGAGGATGGAAATCAAATACTTCAATATACAACTTCTACTGATAATAATAATAATAATAATAATAATAATAATAATAATAATAATAATAATATTAGGGTATTATAAAGGTCCAAGCACCTTTCCCATCAGTTCAGTTCTTCTCCAGTTACATGAGTTCTGCTAAGATTTTTTTATGATATACATTTTTTTAAAATGTATATCTGTGTACTACGTTTAATAAATTATGGTTTTATTCTAAAAAAAAAAAACCTTTTACAGTTAGTCCATTATAAATAAGCTAGACAACAAAGCAGGAAGTTGGTGAGTTAACGGCTCGTTAGCGGTTGGTGGATCCGCTCATGAAAACATGAGCCCTGAGATCAAAAATTTCACTGATGATGCGTTGGACTCTGATTGGTCAGAAGGTGTTGATTCATTTCCATAACAGCAGCACTCAGGATTATATTAACGTGTTAGCGTTTCTATAGTAACAGTTACCCGCGGTTTAGTACATAAAATTGTAACCAGTGGCAAGTTGCTGTGGTGTCAGGGGAATAAAACCCTCCTGGATGTGCAACAAATATCTGCTTTGGAGTGTTCATTTGTAAAGGCTGTAAATCTAGAGAGAAGAAATCAGAGCTATTTGTAAGCTGATAAAGACTCTCGAGGCTCATCATGCTTATTGTCATCTCCCACACCTCGCCCTTCTTTCCCCTCAGAGGAGTCTAAATGAGAGACGGATCTGATTATTCTTTTTTTTTCTCAGTATTTTAAAGCCCCTAGGTGGCACTACATTTTTTGCAGCCGTGGCTCCGAGCTCATTTCCTGTCTGAAAAGTGATTCTGTAGAACGGAGTCGACGCACTTTCTGTAATAAAACTCTTTATTATTTACGATATGATTTAACCATAAAGGCTTTATTTTTATCCTCTTATTCATATACACACATAATAACAGGATGTGCTATGGCACGGAACAGCCGGAACATCGTAATTACATAAAAGAATAAAGATATAAACACTGTCTTAGATGCAATCTCTTTCTCATATTCCTGTGTGCAGCAATCTGCTGCTGTTTTAATAAAAGTACAAAAGAAAAGAGGAACGTATTTTTCACTGAATGCTCCATTTATTACAAAAAGCAGATAAAAACAGAGGTACAAAGTGCCACATTATACCCAGAATAAAGGAATTAGATCACAGTTTGTTGCAAGCATCTTTACATAAATAAGTAATGAACTAAGTAACTAAATACATAAAATGTGTGATAGTGAGTCTACATTTGTAGATCTGAGGTAAATTTCATTTTAGTATTTAATCAGGCTCATCAGACTTCCTGTGTATAGAACCCTGAAACAGAGGGCTCTAGGAATAACGAATCATTTCCCAGAACGAGGTTCAGACCTCACTGAAGGTTCCACTAAAAAAAATTACATAACGCTCACTGGGCAAGAAATATTCACCAATGCTACTAACTGGAATTTAGTTTAGAAATTTTCAGTGTTTATTTACAACTGCACCCACTGGAGAACCATTAAAGCTTCTGGAGAGTTCTTAAAAGAACCTTTTATCAGAGAACCTTTATTCTTAGAACCTCATTGAGGAAACAAAGGTTTCAGCTGTGAATTGTACACTAGTCTTTACACAAGACTCCTGGACAACAGCTTACACTGTTAGACTGTTAGAGTTCTGTAAATCAATAAAGTACACTTCTTGAGCTCCCTTTGATTCTCTCTCAAAAAAAACTCACTTTTCACAGAACCTTTAAAGGGTTCTCCAAACCTGGCAACAGTGTGCTAGATGTGACCTTTCTCTCACTGAGCACCGGCTAAAGAAAGATAAACAGATTAGAGTTGAGTTACAAAATATAAGACTTTTGCAAAATACTTAAAATTGCTCCAGTTGATGGAAGAATGGTTCTCCTTGGAACCGTAGTTAAATGTCACTGGGCAGCTGTATGCTGTACACTCATAGAAAAAAGGGTAATTTTAGAGTTTATTGAATAGTGAAGAGTTCTAAGCTTCCTGGAGAGGCTCTTTATGGAGCATTCTCTGTTTTAGGGGTCTGTATAGAACCTTAAATGGTTCACAAGAGGAACACAAAGAGAGCGTTATTACTTCACCCCTTGTATGTTGGATGTTTAAGGAAATGCAGGAGATACCAAAGCAAACAAATCCCCCAAAAAGTACCCTGAGACAGATTTTTTTTCTCTCAGTGAGTAAACAGAGCCCTGAGGCTCCGGGGCGTACTGAGGATATTTTATTAAGCTGCCATTTTCTCTGAGTTATTTTGTCTCTCTCGTGGTGACGTTGTGACTCAGAAATGTCTCATTACTGAAGTGTAACAAGGTCCCCGTGTCGCTCCAGTACTGATGTAGCAAACAGCAGTCAGACGCAGTAATATCTCACAGAGAAGAACCTTAAGATTAGAAAATAAGCAGGAATCACGGCCAAATCCACGTCTAGAGTCAAATCCCAGGCAGACAAAACCGGCTGTGTTGTTTATTAAAGCAGACAGACAGAGCGCAGAACCGAAGACAGCTTTGACAGTACGATGTGTGAGGACTAAAGATAAAAAAGACCATAAGAGGCATCTGATGATGATCAGGAGGCTTACAGGAAGTTGTAGGGTTGTTGAGCATAGAAGCTCCTAAATCTGAGCAATGCAAAACTGCAAAGGGTGAAGTGGGGGTAGAACATGGTGGCAAAGTACAGTGATGCTGACAAACATAGAACTAAACATAGAGATAAAAAACTATAATTTAAAAATTTAAATTAAACTAAAAAAAATTAAACTATACTTAAACTATACTTAAGGTGCAATCTTTAAGACATACAACAGAAGTGCACAGGAAGACAAGACAAGACAAGACAAGACAAACAACATATAGTTGACAAAGACAATGTTAGACAATGAAAGAACAGTGTATACAGTAATTGCAGTGATTGCAATTATTAAAGTGACACATGTAACAAGACTAATATAAATATAAATGTAAAGTGAAATGTAAAGTGGCATGTGCGTGCGAACAGGACATTTAGTGTGTGTGTGTGTGGGTGTGTGTGTGTGTCTGACTATGTCCAGCACAGTCCAGTTCTTTTTTGTGCATGTGTGTTATATATGTGTGTGTGTCCGTGTCCAGCACAGTTCAGTTCTCCTTTGAGATCAGATCTTGGTTGTACATGTGTGTGTGTGTGTGTGCATGTGTGCGTGTGTGTGTGTGTGCATGTGTGCGTGTGTGTGTGTGTGTGTGTGTGTGTGCGTGTGTCCAGCTCAGCTCAGTTCTCTGTTGAGATACCTGATTGCCTGAGGGAAGAAACTGTTCAACAGTCTGGTTGTGCGGGTCCGAATGCGAGGTAATGTGAGGTAAGGCAAGGCGAGGCAAGGGATGGGAAGACAGGGCAGGTAGAGGCAAGGAAAGTCGGGGTGAGAAAGTAGGGCATTATGGGGCAAGGTAGAGCAAGATGGAGCACTGTAAGGGAGGCAAAAAAAACGCTGAGTGAGTTAGGGCAAGACTATGTGGGCAAGGTAGCAGAAGGTAGGTCAAAGTAGGGCAAGATGGGGAAGGGTGGGGCAAGTAGAGTTAGGTGGGGTAGGATGGAATGAGGTAGGGAAAGGTGGAGTGAGATAGGCCTAGATGGGGGAAGTTGACAAATTCAGGAAGAGATGGGCAAGATGGGTCAGGGTGAGGCAAGGAGGAATGAGGTCAGGGAAGTGAAAAGCAGGGCTGGGTGAGGTAGGGTAAGGTAGGGTGAGGCAGAGTGTGGCAGAGTGAGGCAGAGTGAGTCAAGGCCACTTCATATTCATAGATAGAAAGTCCTAAATTGTCAATACAATGTTATATAATATTAATATTGATATATTACCTTTGGTTTCAGGCGTATTTTAAATGAAATGTTCTGCTCCACCTTCATCAGGAAGGATTACTGAGGCACGTTTTATTCGAGGTAGCTTTTTCCTGATATGGTGTGAACAGATATTTTATGTAGGACTTTGCTGTCGACGTTGTCCTGCTCGCGTTGTCTCTGAGGAACCCTCGGCCTGGTTTCTTATATGAAAGTGTTATATTAAGCCCTGTGGCATGATAAAGCTAATATTACTCCACTCTTCATGTAGCGTATGTATGAATATTTAAAATCTAACCTCGAGGCAGAGTGAGGAAATGATCTGAATCTCTGATCTGACACTTAGACACAACATTCTGCCAGTTTTCTTACTAATTACAACATTTTTTAAAGAAGACGATATAACAGTTTAAATCAGTTATGAAATCCTCATCATGTCTCTTGTAGTTTGTTTCTTGTGGGCGTGGCCTGTCCAGTGGTTTTTATTTTGTTCTAATGAGAAATGACTGTAACTACAGTAAGTGTAGCTTATGATGTGAACGGAAAGACAAATGAATTACACAAATCAGTGTGTGATTTAGACGCTACACGCTCAGCTTCGAACTTCGAATTGTTTTTCAGATTAGATTAGCAAAGCAACAATTAGCTAACTGTTCTAGCTACTTAATTGTCCTAGCGACAATGATCATTGCTATTCTTTTTTTAAGCTGCAATTCAGTTATTTGTTTTCTGAAGAAACAACAGACCACACACACTGTAGGATTGATCTGAAGCATCACTGGAGACAGAGTTTGAATTTGTTGTTAATTTCCAACAAATTTGGATAGAATTAAGAATATCTCATAATCCCATCCTGGAAGAGACCACGCCCATCAGGATAGATCGACTTCATCATGAGATAAAGAAGAAGATAAATCAGAAGAACTATAGAAGAATCGTGCAAGCAAAAATAAACGCCTCGCCCACAAAGCATAGCAGAGAGAGTGTGTGTGTGTGTGTGTGTTATCTGTATAAAGTGAATGTTCTTTAGGGTTCAGGATCAGGCCGGATCGCTCCCTGATGTGCGATGATTCTCCCTCTCGCTTGTGGTGACATGTGTATCAGCCGTGTATCTCCTGCAGACTGTCTGAATCGATGCACTTTCAATTAAAGAGACCTGGTGTTTCCCCTGCATGAACCTGCAGGCTCACACAGAGAGCAGCGCTGATCCGGCTGAACACAGCCCCTGGGAGAGAGCGAGGGAAACAGAGAATAAAGAAAGAGAGAATGAAGCCGAATGAAGGGCTTACACCTTGTTGTAGTGGGCTGAAAGAGGCTGAAGCGGTGGCAGGGTCTCTGCTGGCTGTGAGTGAAAGCAGATCTTCTGAAAAATCCATACAACTGCAGCTCTGACAGAAGCAACGCTGCAGATCACAGGATCACTTTAAAGCCATTGCTCTAATACGTTATCATTTCTATGGTAACCACTCATTCAGAGGTGCCATCAAAGAATAAACAGATATTAAAAACAGCTTGGTTGATATGAGGAGGTTTTCTGTAAGGAGATCTTAATATACATGTATGGAAGGAGTCTCCAGTGTCAGTGCATTGGAACGGTCAGAGGAAATACTCTACCTTTTTTTTCTGTAACATGATGAACTGTGATTTTTTTTCTCGGTCAAAACTAATTTTTCTAAAAGTCCAGCGAGGGAATGAGTGCTTTTATCTGCTGTGATGTAAATGAGAGCAACTCTGAAAATGAAGAAATGGAGAGAGGGATAAAGATAGATCGAAATGGGGAGAGATTAAGCAAAGGTGAGGTGGAAACAGATGAAGAAAGAGGGAGAAAGCTAAAGAAAGATGGAGATAAAGAGGTGGATAGAGGTGGAGAGAGAGAAAAGAGAGATAGAGAGAGATAAAGAGAGGTTCAGAGAGATGGAGAGAGGTGTAGAGAGATGGATAGAGGTGGAGAGAGATGGATAGAGATGTAGAGAAGGGTTTTTAAGCCTGACCTTTTGCAGAGCAGCTTCTGTCACCCTGCAGTGTTCAGCGATGTTCTGTCCCTCTGCCTCTGGACTTCTCTTTTGATTTGGTCAGAGTCCTGATCTGATTTTACTCTGGAGATGGTTCATCACTGCGTTCTTCAACATCTCTTCTGCTGGGAACCTTTTGGAGATGACACAAAAGTTTGTACACCCCACTAATGAAACCAGCCAGAGGTTTCCATGTGAGCCCACGTGAAAGTCCTGTGGGTTTATATCTCCATAAATAAATCAATCCATAAATATAAACAGAATAAATATGAGGCATTCCTTAAAAAAACAAAATATTGTAATTATTAGAAATTGGTTGTGGTGTAAAAGGAGTAACACACCTAGACACCTGCTGTTGTCTGAAATTATTATTATTATTTATATTATTTAAAATTATTATTTTTTATAATAGACTAACTGTAAAAGGTTTTTTTTTTTTTTAGAATAAAACCATAATTTATTAAACGTAGTACACAGATATACATTTTAAAAAAATGTATATCATAAAAAAATCTTAGCAGAACTCATGTAACTGGAGAAGAACTGAACTGATGGGAAAGGTGCTTGGACCTTTATAATACCCTAATATTATTATTATTATTATTATTATTATTATTATTATTATTATTATTATTATTATTATTATTATTATTATTATTCAGAATGCACTATTGAGAAAATAATAAAAAATAACACAAGGCCCCATAATTGCAAAGAATGTTTATCAGCAGGAAATTATGTCATCATTTAACCAGATTCAGCATTAATTGAGTCATATTTCTTCATCACGGTTTATCGCTATGGCGATATATCACCAGAAGCATAGGTGTGGATGAATGAAACACAATTCTGCTTCTGTAGACAGGAAGTCGTCTGTGCTTTGGGTTCTGTAAGCTGGTGAAACTGTGAGACATCCAGCATGACATGCAACAAATGCACAAACTCCAGACATTTCTGCTGTTACCATAGCGATGAGGTCATCTCTCGGCCTGCTTTGTGCGTCGTGAAGCTGATACACTCTTTGCCGTTGCCTAGCGTGGAGGTCTTAAAACGGTCTGAATCATGTCTGTGTGTGTATGTATGTGTGTGTGTGTGTGTGTGTGTGTGTCTGCATGCGTGGGTGGAATGTGATTTGTCCTGCCCCGGTGTGAAGTCTGTAACACACACACACACACACACACAGCTGAGGAAGGATACACACTTCTCTTTTCATGATCACCATGGTGATGGCTCTCCTGTTTGAAGTGCATTTACATAACGCAGATGTTTTTTTCTGAACGCTGGAAGCTTTTTGTTCTTCATCTTCCTAAATATTTCATACTGTAGATTTGTACTGGAGCTGTGATGCTAATGTAGCTAACAAGAAATGGATACTTATAGCCACCGGTTTAGCATTGTGCACAACACATGTCTAAATCATTGTACTCGTGTCTACACCGATCAGCTATAACACTGTGAGCAGTGACCGGTGAAGTGAATAAGCCTTAGTATCTCCTCATCATGGCACCTGTTAGTGGGGGGGATATATTAGGCAGCAAGTCAACATTTTGTCCTCATTGTGTCCCCCTTTTTCTGACAAAACAGCCCTGACCCGTCCTGCACTGTGTATTCTGACCCCTTTCTATCAGAACCAGCATTATCTTCTTCAGCAATTTGAGCAACAGTAGCTCGTCTGTTGGATCGGATCACACAGGCCAGCCTTCTCTTCCCACGTGCATCAATGAACCTTGACCGCCCATGACCCTGTCACCGGTTCACCACTAATCACCTAATGTAAATGTACACCACTTATAAGTGAAAATCTAGATAGATAGACAGACAGACAGACAGACAGAGAGATAGATAGATAGATAGATAGATAGATAGATAGATAGATAGATAGATAGATAGATAGATAGATAGATAGATAGATAGATAGATAGATAGATAGATAGATACTTTATTCATCCCAAAGGGAAATTCACAGTTTCCAGCAGTATCCACAAACACAGGTAATAGATAAAATAGGAAGGAATTTAACAAAAATACTAAAATACCCAAATTAGGGTACAAAAATATAACAAAAATATATCAAATAACAAAATATAAAATATTACAAAATATAGCGGAATATAACAATATAAGAAAATATATCAGAAAAATACTAAATACAGAGATTTAGGAATAAATATGGAGAATTAGATGAAAAACAAGAATTGTGCAAGACAAGTGTTTAAGGTTACAGACCTATTCGATGTGCAAAAACTGTTATGTGCAAAAACTGTGTGTTTATGAGTTCTGTGCAAATCACAGTGTATTGAGAGTTCTGTATAAACCAGAGTGTAGTGAGAGTTCTGTATAAACCGGAGTGTAGTGAGAGTTCTGTATAAAGCAGAGTGTAGTGAGAGTTCTGTATAAAGCAGAGTGTAGTGAGAGTTCTGTATAAACCGGAGTGTAGTGAGAGTTCTGTATAAACCGGAGTGTAGTGAGAGTTCTGTATAAACCGGAGTGTAGTGAGAGTTCTGTATAAACCGGAGTGTAGTGAGAGTTCTGTATAAACCAGAGTGTAGTGAGAGTTCTGTATAAACCGGAGTGTAGTGAGAGTTCTGTATAAAGCAGAGTGTAGTGAGAGTTCTGTATAAACCAGAGTGTAGTGAGAGTTCTGTATAAAGCAGAGTGTAGTGAGAGTTCTGTATAAACCAGAGTGTAGTGAGAGTTCTGTATAAAGCAGAGTGTAGTGAGAGTTCTGTATAAACCGGAGTGTAGTGAGAGTTCTGTATAAACCGGAGTGTAGTGAGAGTTCTGTATAAACCGGAGTGAGAGTTCTGTATAAAGCGGAGTGTAGTGAGAGTTCTGTATAAACCAGAGTGTAGTGAGAGTTCTGTATAAACCGGAGTGTAGTGAGAGTTCTGTATAAAGCAGAGTGTAGTGAGAGTTCTGTATAAACCGGAGTGTAGTGAGAGTTCTGTATAAACCGGAGTGTAGTGAGAGTTCTGTATAAACCGGAGTGTAGTGAGAGTTCTGTATAAAGCAGAGTGTAGTGAGAGTTCTGTATAAACCGGAGTGTAGTGAGAGTTCTGTATAAACCGGAGTGTAGTGAGAGTTCTGTATAAACCGGAGTGTAGTGAGAGTTCTGTATAAAGCAGAGTGTAGTGAGAGTTCTGTATAAACCGGAGTGTAGTGAGAGTTCTGTATAAAGCAGAGTGTAGTGAGAGTTCTGTATAAACCGGAGTGTAGTGAGAGTTCTGTATAAACCGGAGTGTAGTGAGAGTTCTGTATAAAGCAGAGTGTAGTGAGAGTTCTGTATAAACCGGAGTGTAGTGAGAGTTCTGTATAAACCGGAGTGTAGTGAGAGTTCTGTATAAACCGGAGTGAGAGTTCTGTATAAACCGGAGTGTAGTGAGAGTTCTGTATAAACCGGAGTGTAGTGAGTGTTCTGTATAAACCGGTGTGTAGTGAGAGTTCTGTATAAACCGGAGTGTAGTGAGAGTTCTGTATAAACCGGAGTGTAGTGAGAGTTCTGTATAAAGCAGAGTGTAGTGAGAGTTCTGTATAAACCGGAGTGTAGTGAGAGTTCTGTATAAACCGGAGTGTAGTGAGAGTTCTGTATAAACCGGAGTGTAGTGAGAGTTCTGTATAAAGCAGAGTGTAGTGAGAGTTCTGTATAAACCGGAGTGTAGTGAGAGTTCTGTATAAAGCAGAGTGTAGTGAGAGTTCTGTATAAACCGGAGTGTAGTGAGAGTTCTGTATAAACCGGAGTGTAGTGAGAGTTCTGTATAAACCGGAGTGTAGTGAGAGTTCTGTATAAACCGGAGTGTAGTGAGTGTTCTGTATAAACCGGAGTGTAGTGAGAGTTCTGTATAAACCGGAGTGTAGTGAGAGTTCTGTATAAACCAGAGTGTATTGAGAGTTCTGTATAAACCGGAGTGTAGTGAGAGTTCTGTATAAACCGGAGTGTAGTGAGTGTTCTGTATAAACCGGAGTGTAGTGAGAGTTCTGTATAAACCGGAGTGTAGTGAGTGTTCTGTATAAACCGGAGTGTAGTGAGAGTTCTGTATAAACCGGAGTGTAGTGAGTGTTCTGTATAAACCGGAGTGTAGTGAGAGTTCTGTATAAACCGGAGTGTAGTGAGAGTTCTGTATAAACCGGAGTGTAGTGAGAGTTCCGTATAAACCAGAGTGTATTGTGTGTAGTGTGTAGTGTGTGTTTTATTGTACAGTCCAGTACAGAGAGAAGAGTAGTGTCAGCACTGACTCCTCCCACCCTGTGTGGAATTAAAGAGTCACATGGCATCTAACATGTTTTCTTCAGGGGTTTCAAAGCAATTCACACGTCCAGACCGCAGCAGAACTCGTGAAGCTCCTCAGGTGAATGTACATGCTCACAGCCTCGAGTCAACTTTCTGACTTCTTTTCATTTCTTTACAAAATCCTGCGTCAGAGCAGTGGCACTGTCCAGGGTCCTGATTTTTCCCCCACCATGTGAATGAATTTTTCACTCAGTAGAGAGCACATGGATACAGAGTTTTGATGCTTTGTGTCAGTGAAATGAGACATTATTCTCACTGAAAATATTTTAAAGTCTAAAAAGCTCTTGTTTCTGTGTTTTTTAAAACAAAGCTAGTTTTCCAGAACCATCTGGCCGAGTGTAGTGAGGAAGATGGCGGTTTCATTAATTGCTAGAGTGTGAAGGCAGGATGACGCGTGTCCATGTTGAAACATAATTAAAATGTCATTACACACACAGTCAGGACGGATTTAGATAGCGACACAGAGAGGCATCTGATTGCAAAAATATTGGCGCCCTTCACCGTCTGAGCCAAGTAAAGATGATTGAATAAACTAATTATCATCAGACAAAGTTTTCACTCAGACACTTGGAGAAAGAAATAAACTTTCTCATCAAAATGTCTTCTCATGAAAAAGGAGAGCACGAGCGTAACGAACCCCTCGGTGATTTTCCATCTCACAGTCAAACGTAATTTAAACTGAGAATTGTTTTAATTGTGACTTCATTCATATTCATAACGTTATTCATACATTGTTGATGTCGGCTAAATTTCAGCACCACACACACACACACACACACACACAAATCCTCCGAGTCTCGCAGGGTGAAATGTTGTTGCCATGGCAGCCGCTCTCAGCGTGATGATAAATGGAGGGTTTAGTTATGTTTAACATCCTAAACTGTGACCTTTGACGGTTTATTAAGACACTTTATTAAGATGATTTATTAAGACGCTTCTGCTGTTCAACATTTTCTCACTTCTGAGTCTTCTAATCACCAGACAGCTCAGTGATGGAAGAAAACATGCACAGAGTCGCTGTGGTATAAAACACTGTGTGTGTGTGTGTGTGAGAGAGAGAGAGAGAGAGAGAGATGAAAAACTAAGCTCTGACATTGGAGACTAGAAGTGTGTGATGTATGTAGTGTGTGTATGTAGTGTGTGTATGTATGTAGTGTGTGATGTATGTAGTGTGTGTATGTAGTGTATGTATGTAGTGTGTGTATGTAGTGTGTGTATGTATGTAGTGTGTGTATGTAGTGTGTGTATGTAGTGTGTGTATGTAGTGTGTGTATGTAGTGTGTGATGTATGTAATGTGTGTATGTAGTGTGTGATGTATGTAGTGTGTGTATGTAGTGTGTGTGTGTATGTAGTGTGTGTATGTAGTGTGTGTATGTATGTAGTGTGTGTATGTAGTGTGTGTATGTAGTGTGTGATGTATGTAATGTGTGTATGTAGTGTGTGATGTATGTAGTGTGTGATGTATGTAGTGTGTGTATGTAGTGTGTGTATGTAGTGTGTGATGTATGTAGTGTGTGATGTATGTAGTGTGTGTATGTAGTGTGTGCATGTATGTAGTGTGTGTATGTAGTGTGTGTATGTATGTAGTGTGTGATGTATGTAGTGTGTGTATGTAGTGTGTGATGTATGTAATGTGTGTATGTAGTGTGTGATGTATGTAGTGTGTGTATGTAGTGTGTGTATGTAGTGTGTGTATGTATGTAGTGTGTGTATGTAGTGTGTGATGTATGTAGTGTGTGTATGTAGTGTGTGTATGTATGTAGTGTGTGTATGTAGTGTGTGTATGTATGTAGTGTGTGTATGTAGTGTGTGATGTATGTAGTGTGTGTATGTAGTGTGTGTATGTAGTGTGTGTATGTATGTAGTGTGTGTATGTAGTGTGTGATGTATGTAATGTGTGTATGTAGTGTGTGATGTATGTAGTGTGTGTATGTAGTGTGTGTATGTATGTAGTGTGTGATGTATGTAGTGTGTGTATGTAATGTGTGTATGTAGTGTGTGTATGTATGTAGTGTGTGATGTATGTAGTGTGTGTATGTAGTGTGTGTATGTATGTAGTGTGTGATGTATGTAGTGTGTGTATGTAGTGT